>NW_015150696.1:147685-159694 GCF_000732505.1 Cyprinodon variegatus
GCTCACAGGACGCTGCCAGGGGTAAGTCAGTGTGATTGCATGCCGCTGGTGATGGGGATGCCATACAGATTCATGTCAAAAATACCGAACTATCCCTTTAACATAAAACTATTTTTACTGAGTGCATGTATACAGTTTATTCTTTTATAGACAATTATGTGGACAATAAAACAGATTATTGTCCCATAATGAAAAGTATAATCATTAAAACCACAGATTAATCTTCAGCTGATGGATATTTTTAATATGGAGGATTTTAATAGAAGAGATGTTTTCCCAATCTTATGAAAAGAGAGACAGTATCAAGTCATAGTAATAAAATCTCTCTGAAATGCCCAGAGCGGATAAGCATGCTATGCATTCTATGCAACTGTTTTTTGTGTAGCTCTGACCGATGAGAGAGACACAATGAAAAAGCAAAACACATACACTACAAACCAAAAACTCTGAATCGCAAGGTAAACCTGCCTGGTTCCTCCCTGTGTAGGTTTGTCTAACAAAGCAAACTGTGTATAGAGGAGCACAGTTGCACAAATACAATCAATAAAAAGGTTCGATAAACAATATACCAATGGTAGTAGATCAAGATTAGAGAAAACAGATAAAGTGAAACACCGAACCTCTATGAACTTGTTAGAGCAGCCACCACAAATTAATGTTCCAGATCTTCTGCGATGCAACCTGGCATACCTCTTGTTTTGGTACTTATACAACTTTCTGATTTAAAAATAGTGATGCTAATAAACACAAATCTGGGATGAAAAGAATCATCCCAAAGAAATGTATGAAAAAACTTGACTGAAGGTGAAATAATGTTTTGATATATGCAATGGCTATCTTTATGCACTTCTGATATTTGTCTTATTTTCTTTTGGTTTAACATTAATATCAGCAAACGAAATATTTATCAAAATTATTTAAAAAAATATATAAACATTTTACATTTTTGATAAAGAAATTGTTCTGGATGATTATCCATCCAGAACTCCTCAAGAGGAAACATTTCTGTTTCACCTGGTTTAATCCTGTAAAACATCTTCTTTAAACAATCTTTGGCTATCCGATTGTGAATCGATTCATCAAAAAAGCATCGACAGATTAAACGATTTGAAAAATAATTAGTTGCAGCCCTTATTTTATCGTCACATAAACACATTTCTTACATTATACATCTTAAGTGGTGATAACAGCCAACCAAACAAACAACATGTTATACCAAACTCAATTCAGGTGCAATGATGGAAGGAACCATGAGAAGGGATTATTAAGAAAAAGCAGCAACATTAATTTATACATCAAAACAATAAACCATACACCCAAAATAATATTTACATACATACAAATTAATACAATTAAACAAATCTTAAGTCAATCACAAAAACCCCATCAAATTTAACAAAACTTATCCAAAACTACCCTCCTGATCATTTTGGTTCGCTCCAAGTGAAAAATAATTAATATTCATGTCAATTATTTCTTTCCACAGGTAGGATTGTTGCTTCACAAGAATGCATGCAAAAATGTCCTAACAAAACTACAATGAAGAACTAAAACAACCCAGCTTGTTCAAACGTAATAATACATAACACTAAATCAATAATCATATTTCATGGGGTAATGGGACACCTGGTCCCCATTACACTAAGCCTATTATTAATTTTAATAACCGTGTTATTCTGGCATGGATAAAATTTTAATTTTGCGCTTTAAGCACAAGGTGGAACTTAAGGCAAAAAAAGCAATGAGAGAGGAGTTAAACAGAACAGCACAGTTACTGTCTTTAAGGAACAGGAAAGACCGGGTTAACACCGCTCCGTCTGAGTGCCTGCCCGGCGCATAACAGCGGCAGCAGCAGCTACCAGGCAGCAAAGCTGCGAGAGGAAAGAAGCAAATGTTGCAACAAAGCTGTATTGTAAATTATAAACATGTTATTCACATAGAATTTATTGGTAGGGACAAGTAGGTTGGTCCAAAATTTTAGTAGGGACAGGCCCCTATGTTCCTATGCCCATGAATAGGGGTAACAGTGGGTGCAGAAAGAAAGACAATCAATCATAAAGGACATGCACACATTCAGCATGTGGCTGTGACTAATAAGCTGTGGAGGTAAATGATAGATCCTCCGGGAAGATGCTCCTCATTAGAATAATATATATTCACTTTGCTCTTACCCATCAGAGGAGAACAATGACAGTCTGTCTTACTTAAAACACCCACAGAGATGAACGAGTGGAGGTTTACTGTACATGAGGTGTTCCACATTCTAGATAAACCTCCTGTTAGACATGCAGTTTGTGTCTGCCTCATTCACCTTCCAACATTGTTAGACTGCAACCCTGAGTGAGTTTGTTCATGGAGACCTCTTTAGACATCATCAGTTTATTAGCATCCATCTCTGCCAGAAGCTGTTATTTCTGCTCTTGACCTTTATATAGAAGCATGCTGCCCTTGCTTCATCTAGCTGCAACCTCTCATAACAACCTCACTGGCTGATTTAGATATACAGCCTTCAAAGAGTCACTCGGCTCTGTTCATCTTTTCCGCCACCTCTGATCAGTATTAGTCCCTTGTTGCCTTCAAGCCTACTTCAGCTCATGTTTTTCTCTTTTAAAGATTTTTTGATTCTGCTGGAGGTTACGATTAACCTTGCAGAGTGTGACCTTGGGAAGACACATCAAAACAAAGGCTAGAGTGGTGTCTTTTTTTGAAAAAAAAAAACAAAACAAAAAAACAATCAAAAAACATTCCAACTGTGTACTTTGCTAAGTAGAATTCCTGCTTTAAGGGTCGACTTATTGTTGCCTCTTTTGTGCACCTGTTGTTACTTTAATTGACAGCAAAACATGGCTTTCGTGGATGCTAATGCTGCTTTAGCAACGCAAAGCATTTCTGTATGAAGGTAGATTTGTGTCTTTATTTTACAATTAAAAAAGGTTGCTTCAATCAAAAAATATATTTTCAATTAAAAACACCTTCACTTAGAAAAAAAAAAACCTTTTCAATCAAAGAAATGAATAATTTGAATGCAAAAATATAGTTGAGACTCAAAAAATACATTTGAACGCTCCTTTTCTTTGATTGAAAATGTTTTATGTGATACAATTCAAGTTGTTTTTGTTTAAAGCAACTTGTTTGATGGGACCATATAATGGTTAGGATATTGGTAGATTTGTGTCTTTATTATTCAATAAAAAAGTGTTGCTTCAATCTAAAAACCTATTTTCAATTGAGATACAAATCTACCTTCATACTTCTGTTGATCTTTGGTTTACCTGGCAAAGGGTTTATTATCCATTGGAATATTTAAAAAGCAATTGATTTAGTTTGATTCTGACAATATTTAACCTCAGCCCATTCTAAGTAGATATACCATATGATATAGAATTTAGGAGAATAAATCAAATGCCAGTCTTCAGACAGCTTCTCTGACATACCCCATGTTTGTTTATAAAATCATGCTTTGGTGTAGATAAATTGTCAATCAAATCTATATCAAAGTACCAAAATAAAAACAAAAGAAGGCATTTTTCTGCCCAACGCCTATAAAAAAATGATATCTTGCAATGACCAAAGGACAGCAAAAAACAAGGTTTACCTGTCTTGGTTGCCTACATAGCCTTTCCTTAGGTTTTTCTGTTAATTCAATTATCCTACTTTCCTGCTCTGTTCCCTTACAACAATAAAATAAACCTCATTGCTCACAGTTTGTCACCATATAAGTCTTTGCATATATTTGATACAATTTTCCTCTTTATTGAAGGAATGCATTATGCTGCAATGTTGACTTCCAAACAGAATCTTCATCATCACTGATAAATGTTGGTGACCTCAGTATATTTGGACTTTTCCCTAATGATCTCATGTTTTCATAGTTTTTTTGGTGCAAAGCGGCAAGATATACCTTTTACAAGATGTACAATATACAAAGTAAGGGTTAATAAAAAAAGAAAAAAAATGAATTTATTGACCTAGATATGTAGTTTAGGAATCTGGTCTTGATTTTCTACTAATATGTACTGAAAGTTGAATTTGCTTTGCTTATATGCAGATTATATTGTATTCAAATGAATTGTATTGTATTGGAATTTGTGCTGTTTCACAGTAAAAATAAAGAATCTTAATTCTTCCTCTTAAATTGAATTAAGTTATAGAGTTATATTTAATGTGATAGCTTGCAGTAGATATATAAGAAATTACATCAACATTTTGAACATGTCAAAGTTCCCTTATTTAACTTATACATAATTACATTTTTAAATACAATTTTAAAAGTATAGCTAGAGATCAGAGCATTTTTCTGTCTATGGGTGTACTCTGGCCCCAGCATCTACAATACTTTTCCACTTCACATGAGAAGCATAAATGTCCCCACTGCCTACACCAAAGTTGCAACAATTACCTCATCAGGTCAGTGAAAAATGTCAAAGTTGTAACATGCATGAGCTCAGTAGGTAATCCCCAAGAAAATTTAGGCCAGATGTATTGAGAATCAAAGTACTTCCATCTGACTGCTGACCTTTTTGTGTCTTTCCACATTCTTATCAACATAGTAGGTTCAATGCTAATGTGTATATCCAGCAAAGCAGTTCAGGCAAAAAATTTCTGATGGATTGGTATGAATTGTATTACCATATCTTTGTCACTCTATTTTATTCTGCTTTTTTTTGTTATGCACTTTCTGTGTATATTCAGACTCATGTCATTTTATTTTATATTATCAAGCATGCCAAAGTTTAACTTTTTGTTCTGTTTTATAATCAAGTACAATCAAGTTTTAAGGCAAGGTGAGGTAAGTTAAAAATGCTGTATATGCACATGAAAAAAACAACAAAAAAAGAAGTACATTGCAGTAGTATGGATTAAACACAGTTAAAGGGAATAAAAGTGAAACATTAAAAACAGGATAATTTAAAAAGATTGATTGATTGATACAAAATACAGTAATTAAGAAAATGAAACAAAAGTTAGACTGTAACTTGAATAATAATGTTCAGATAGCACTATTAAACGAATATGTTTTTAATCTGAGGGTTTCAGATATTCTGGGTCAAAAAGTAATCGTTTGTGTATTCAATTTTTTAAGAGGTCCTAATGCAATTAGTCATATGCTCTTGAAACTGATATTAAAACTATTTATTGCAAGTTTCCTATTAAAGAGTACGGACAGCATATTTTATGAATTTGTTTTTCTACAAAGTAGTAGTAATCACAAATCTTATGGACCCACTGAGCATTAAATTGGTTTTGCACCAATGAATTATAAAAAGCGAGAAAATTGGTCTCTGCTAATGAGAAAACATTATTCAAAATAGAATTTAGCATCCAAAAATATAACTTTTCAAAAAGTTCTTGCCATAAACTTCATTATATTACCTGTCTATCTCTGTAGCACACTTTGTTCATAATGTATAATTGATGAAAGTTCAATATTGTGTTGTTCAAATTCATAGTGCTCATATAATCCCTAATAATGCTAACAACTATTTGTTATTCTTTTAAAATTCCAGTGTGTAATAATTACAGGGATTTACTTGCAGAAAAATAATATATTATACATAAATATATTAATTATTATCACCTATGAACTGAAGGTCTCCGTCTTATTGTAAGTGTTGCCTTAGGAATTGCTATTTAAAATTACATAGGAGTAGGTTTTGCATTTATAGAAGCAGACATATTTGCTATACAACAACACAGAGCTGACAAACTAGTGAGTGTAGAGATCACTGTTGTGCTCAAATGTGACTGTGACAAGTATAGAGGGTTGAACTGAGCAATGAACAAATATTACCCATAGGTTATTCCTCAAACTTCAGACCAAAATAATTTTACTACGTGAGGAGCTCAGAGCTGTAAATAAAATATTTTAAATTAGGATTATATCATACAGACCATGTAGGTATACACCAAAATCCTTTTCTGTATACATGCCTCAGTAACTTCGGTCTAGTTCCTATAAAGAGCTTCAAATCTTGCCTCCAGTACCTGCTAGCAGCTCTACATCGCATGGCGCTGTCAGCCTGCATACCGTGGCCTGTTTTCTCCCTTCGTCAACCTCTTCCTCTCCTTCTTCCTTGTCTAATAAAATTCTGCCACAGCCCTCAAACTCAACGGCTACAGTTACTTAGTCTGTTTATATCACTATTATATCAATGCTAGGCAGCTTACTAAAACATGATGAAAATGTGTAAGAAATCATATATTTGCTATATTAGTTTAATTGGTACATATCTTTTTCACCCCCCATCCTTGCTTGTGGGGGATGACGGTGTGGTGGAAGAATGCCCTGTCCCTGGAGAACTGAGACTGAAGTAATGAAATGCTCATTATAGATTCAGTTGGAAACACAGGGAATACATTTACACACCTACATGCACACCCACCCATCAGCTTAGACTGTTCAAGGTCACCTCCTAACATTTGTTTGGCTGTATGTGTGTGTGTGCATATACATGCATGTTCAGTTGCAACCTATCAGATCCTAAAATTATACCGTATACTTACTGTAGAAAAGGTTTGTTTACAAAGATGAATTAAAACTGTATAACTAGGATGTCTATATCATTTCTGGGGGAAGAGAGAAGCAGTTAGATTGCGTAAGGTACAAGGATGGGAATTAATATTTCAGAAATGGATAAAATGGCCTACCAATCTTTAGCCTTTTAGCATAGTGGAGGGGGAAAGGAGGAGCTGGTGGTGTATTGTGGAGGAAGATGTCACAGAGAGTATTTGCTTTCTAAGAGGGATTTCTGTGAGAGCAGGGCAGATGGAGGCTTGAGTTTTTGGAAAGCAGGCAGGAAGGCGGTGGCTGGAGATGATGAATCTGCAGTGAATGACCGTGGACAGATTTAGGGAAAAGATTTGTCATGGAAAGGTTTGTAGGAGGGATCTGAGTTTGCATTAATCAAACTAGAAGGCACAGAGAAAACAAAGGGGGAGCTCATGTAGAGGTAAAAAAAAAAAAAAAGTAAACCATATTCCTGTTGTTCAACAACCAGATTACTTCCTTGGAGACTGGTTTGCAGTTTGTAACAAGTGGCCACACCCTCCAGCAGGGGGAAGAGATATTTTATACATTTCAGGGTGCTTATTTTTTTGTTTAGCTTGTTTCAGATTGAGGCACAGATTATGTTTTTAGTTTTGGTTTTTTAATTAATACAACAACAAAAAAGAAGATTGCAAAGTTAGATTTTATAGATAATGCTTTGTATACAGAATCTATGCTTCAGATATTGAAATGGTCCATACTGGCCCTTTTTCAAGTCAGGGGACTCAATGTAGTGCATGTGCTGTACACTACATTCAGTCATTCCTCCAATTATGGACACATTCACAGTGGCAGACTACGCTGTTGGCCTGGGGTACATTGTCTACACAGGCGCACTTAGGGCCCTTTGAACGACCATCAGTAGGAATCAGTGAAGATTCTTGCCCAAGGACTCAATGTCTGTGCTGGACAAAGCTGGGGTTTGAACTGACTTATAAAGTTGTCAGCTCTCTCGATTTACAAGGGAGACTCACTATTTTTAATGTTACCTCCCGCTGAGCGCTAGATGAGTGATTTATCCCACTAATCTCCCAATTATTCAGTGAAGAAAAAAGTAAGCTTGTGGAGGATATATGTATGGGCGTAGCAAATGCGGGATACACATGGGACATGTTTCCCACACATGCCCTATGTGTCATCTCTATCCCCTGAACAGTTAAACCCGTTATTAGTTTGTTGTGACTTCTTTTTTGGAGCTGTCTTTGAACACACCATGCTCAAACTGTATGCTCAAACATGAACAAAGAACTTTTTGCAGCTTTTTCCAAACAAACCATGTATGTTGTTTGGATGGAAATTAGAATGGTTAGTTAAATGATGACAAGAGATACAAAAGGCAACTGTAAAAGGCAACTGTAACCGACCAGGAAACACACAGCCAGACAGACAAGCTCCGAGTCAGCTCCCATGTCAGAGGATGAAGAGCACACATCCAGCCAGTCACAGTCAGAGAAACAGAACTAAATAAAAAAAAAAGGGCCAATCTCGAACATCAATAAGCAAAGGTGTTGATAGCAGCAGCACACGAGGCGAAGCTACTATGAGAAAAAGCAGGGAGCATAACGTTAGAGATTGAACTAACAGATTCTGCAGATGGTAGAATAGAGATAGAATGAAGCAGAATGATGAAATGGGGGTTCCTACGTCCTTCAGAAGTCTAAGCCTATAGCAGCATAACTATAGAGTTGCTCAGGATAACCTGAGCCACTCTAACTATAAGCTTTATCAAAAAGGAAAGTTTTAAGCCTACCCTTAAAAGTTGACAGGGTGTCTGCCTCATAGACTAAAACTGGTAGTTGGTTCCACAGGAGAGGAGCCTGATAACTAAAAGATCTGCCTCATATTCTAGTTTTAGAAATTCTAGGAACCGCTAGTAAACCTGCAGATTGAGAGTGAAGTGCTCTGTTAGGAACATAAGGAACAATCAGATCTCTGATATAAGATGGAGCTTGGCCATTTAGATCTTTATATGTGAGAAGGAGGATTTTAAATTCTATTCTAGAATTAACAGAAGGCCAATGAAGAGAAGCTAGGATAGGAGAGATATGATCTCTCTCTTTAATTTTCATCAAAGTCTGGCTGCAGCATTTTGGATCAGCTGAAGGCTTTTAACTACAGTTTGTGGACTTCATGACAGTAAAGAATTACAGCCTAGAAGTAACAAATGCATGAACTAGTTTCTCAGTATCAATTCTGGACAGGATATTTCTATTTTTTTGCAATATTCCGCAGATAAAAGAATGAAATTCTTGAAACCTCTTTGATATTGGATTTAAATGACAGGTACTGATAAAAAATAACACAAACATTTTTTACTTTATTATCTGAGATCAGTTTAATACCATCCATATGAAGTGACTGACTAATCAGCTTATTTTTTCAAAATAACTTCTGTTTTGTCTTTGTGCTCACAATTGCTTTCCACATGTTTAAAATAAGTATTTTCATCACAAGAGAAATAGGAAAATCATGAAAGAGTTCTTTTTCTCTTTCATGATTTTCTTGTTCTTGTTCTTTTTCTGGGTGGATCATCAAAATAAGTGGTCTTCCTAATTTCCAATCATTCTGGTGATATGTTTATGTAAGGAGATCCTATGTGCTCATCCCCATTTTTAATTACCGGTAGTGAGTCTGACATGGTGGAAAAATTGAAAATCTTCTTTTGGAAAGTAAGCTTGTATGACTAATGCAAACAGCAAATTTTAAAGTGTGCTGGACGAGAAATGGGCTCGTGCATGCTCTTGTACATGTTTGATAGGCTCAGGGAGAACATGCAAACTCAATGCAGAAAGAGACCAGGCCAGGAATCAAACTCAGAAACTCCTTGGTGCAAGGCAGCAGTGCTACCCACTGCACAGCTAAAAAATCCTCCACTATATCATTTATGTTTATTTAGAAGAGCAGAGTAAGGGAGAAGATGGACTTGAGGTCAGCAGCAGTGTCCACCATTCAGGGTCTGCATAGATGATTGAAGAATAAAAATAGCAGAGAAAGAAACTTATCTTTGGGTTGATGGTTGTTCTAGAGTTAAATTCCACAGCTATTTTTAATCTACCCAATGTTATGTTTAAAATTTAGCTTTCTACATTTCCTTTCATATTTATTGCCATTATAGAACAGAGTCATGGGGAGATGAACCAGAGGTAGGGAGATTAATGTAGGCTCTTTACAGGTAAAGAGAAATTATAACTTACTGATCATATCTATTGCAGGGAGAAAGCAGGCAGGTATTAGGAATTTTTTTTTTAAAATAATAATTATCACTTGGGCTGATATACTGATAAAAACAAAATCTCCTGATTTTTCACTACTTCATTTTGGCAAGTATGAACTTGTTCTAAGTGTCTGAGGTGGTCACCTGACCCCTCGAAAATCAGATCTCACCACATCTGACTGTAGTAGGAATTCGACCAAACAAATTTGTTGTCTGTAAATGAGGTAATGTTTAGTGGCAGAGGTAAATTTTTTAGGGTATATGTATAGCAAATATTCAATTAATTTTGAAAAACCTAGTGCTATTTCAGTATTCATCATAAATATGGTTATTCATATCTGTTGCAGTTTGCCTATGGGTAGGGCGTTAAGTATGAACAAGACAGAAAGCAATCTAAGAAATATTTGCAGGCAGTTTGAGACCTCTGGGTCACCACAGCTATGATTTATGTTCCTCCCCCACCTGCCTGGGACTGTGTGTGCCACCCATGAATGAACACTTTGCTCCAAATCCTGTTCAATTTTCATGTTATTATTTTCTATATGTGTCTGAGTCGAACCCACTTGTGAAAAGGACATAGACCTGCTTGGAAAGGAGAGAATGATGGATCATTGTTTGTTTTCTCCACCTTCCCCTTTAAAGTTCCCACAGAAAATGGTTACCGTTTGTGTCAGTCCTTGTAAAGTGTCAGCTCAGCTCCTGTGGGGATGCAAACGATGCATGAATGGATCAGTTGTGTCATTCATATCCTGCATGACATGAACAATGCTGAAACCTTTGTATTATCGGCTATAGCCCTGACCTGGATATAAGCTGTCTACCACTTCAGTTCACTGACACGGTCCTCCAAATGTCAGTCCTGAATTCCTATTATTACTCTATCTCCCACACATACTCACATCTTTACATGGAATTCAATGCAGTAAAGGTTAAAGTATCCCATGAATGGATTTAGTGACATTCTTCATCCCTTACCTCCAATTTGTGTGTGAATGTTTATGCATGTGTTTTATTCTATGTTCTATAGGTTATTTCTTCTGCTTTGTTGCTAAGAAACAAACCTCCCAACATGAATATCATGAGAGGCTTGTGACACACCAACCTTATAATAAAAAGAAAAAAAAAAAGAAGAACATGTTACTTGCTTACATTTACCAAGATAATTGGTAGCAATCATGTTGTTCTTTTTACAATAATTTTATAATTTCTTTAATAAAAACATGGCCTGTTTTTTTTATCATGCTATTCTTATATCCTGCCTACACCCTCATTATACTCATACTTCAAATGAGTTGCTTAAAGTCCCTTGGATGTTAGGCTGCTACGCGCTCTGACTCTAAGAAAGGATTTAATCAGATAGCGCCAACGAAAACATCCATGCTCTCTTGGACATTCAGAGAGGTGTGTGCTGTGGTCCCCATTGGTATGGCCTTTAGCCAGAGAGAGGGGCACATGGGCAGTCCTAGCCAGCTGGTAGCATGGGCAAACAATCTGGATAAAGTTTACTTCCCATTTTTAACATCAGTTATTTATAAGGTATCAGGCATGACAATTATCTGCATAGGTTCTGTCTTAGACCAAGTCTGAACAAAAATAGGCAAAATGTCTAAATTAAAATAAAAGTAAATCACATGGATAAAATATATTTGCATTTTTTTTAAATGCATCCCTTACAAAATTTGCTGTCTTCTATTTCAATGTAACTTAGTTGGCTTGTAAAGGATACAATCATGTCAAAAAACTAACCATAGCACAATCAATTCTTCTTTCACCATGAGAGGCTGCTAGAGGTGTATATAGGAGATTCAGAGAGACACAAAAAATACTTTAAGCCCAGGGGCGTTGCTAGGCACAAAGCTTTACTGGGGCACTGGCCCCCTAACGCATATGCCCCTCCTGCCATATACAAATATAGACAAGCACACTGCCCCACCCTGATAAATTCCTACCAAAATTACCAGTTGAGATATTAATGAGTGTAAGAGCATATTTGTTTTAACAAACATGAAATTTTCAACATTGCAGCTATAAAAAAATAAGACATCACCAACTTTGACAAATAAAAAGTTTCCTAATACACATTCTGAAGTAATCATTAATTCCTAGGTTTCAGAGTTTTAGTTCAGGGGAAAGTTTAACTCAACCCGAACTAAGTTTTTCTTTTATTTTTTGAGCATTAAAGTGTACCTCCTATTTTTCATTTTTGCAAAGCGGTCAATCACTAGACTGTGACTCAGCTTAGAAAGTT
>NW_015150696.1:164413-164739 GCF_000732505.1 Cyprinodon variegatus
ATTCTTAGAATGGGTTCAATTGTCAAACTTACCCATCACCAGATTTATCTGTAAAGATACACCTCCATATATTAGAATAAAAATACTACAGAAGACCAAAGATAATAGGATTAGATCTACCTAACTTCTATCATTACTGGAGAGCTCCTTCAGTGACAGACTGCTGCACCCTAAATGCACCAGGGAGCGTTATCACAGATCCTTCCTCCCAGCAGCTGGAAGACTCTGTACTACCACTGTTCCCAACAATCTCAATAAGTTGTTACATTCATGCTGATTTTGCACAGTTTCTATCTTAGTTAGTTAAATAACATGCTGCTGTCATT
>NW_015150696.1:166046-168000 GCF_000732505.1 Cyprinodon variegatus
CCTCATCACCTTCATGGTCCTGTCTCTCCTGTCTCTCACCTGTCTCTCCTGTCCTTCACCTGTCTCTTGCCTGTCAGTCTCGCCTCCTCCTCCCTTTCCTACTCCAGCACCTTCATTCTCATTCTCTACAGCAAACATTAAAAAAACTTAAATTTATAATTATGCAAATATCAATCATATTGCTTATAACGTTCCTAATGTAACTAGTTAGCTTAAATCACTAATTCATTACGGGACCTTACCTCCCTCTCTCATCTTGTTTTACTGCTTCCCTGTCTCTGCTTCGTGTGAGGAATTTCCTGATATCCACCTACAAACCAATGCAGTAATTTTCAGTTAGTAGCCTATAAATCATGTGGTTTATACTGGGGAAATAATAAAATTGACCGGTTAAGAAACGTTAACAGAACTAAAAATGCGTCGCGGCCGCACAATGCCCCATCCAACTCAGTTGAGAGCAGCGCGTTAATTTACCTGCAGTTCATGCAGTGACATGCGCTGACGTGGGGGCGCTAATACATTCTCAATTTGGAGTAGAAATATACGTCTCCTCCCGTTGGAATTATCTAAATTGATGCGTTAAAAAATGTATCACTGTTGCAAATATTCATGAGATTTATACTGGGGCACAGCTCATTTATACTGGGGCACGTGCCCCAGTAAATGGGGTCTGGCGACGCCGATGTTTAAGCCATCTAATGAACTGATAACATTGAAGGAGCTTTCAGCAGCAGGAGCAGCCAATTTTCATAGAAAGTCTGTGGTTAACGTTCCTCAAGGCGCATCAAAAGGTCTTGTAATGCATTTCAAGCATCTGGAGCAGCAGGGGCAGCGCTTCATAACCATTTAAACTTCAGAGGTGTTTCATCAGCAGCTGAGTCACTTCACAAGCAGCCACGATAAGCAATTGGAAAATAGGAGATTTGCTGCTTGACATGCCATAACAACCAATCACCTAGAGAGAGGCTCCAATATGTGATTGTGTCCTTGTTGGATATATGGGAACCAATAATGGGTGGTAGTTTGTCAAAATGGGCTTGGATGAGACGAAAACATCTCTAGAAGCTACTCACGTCAACATTAAGCTCTTAGAGTAGCTGCTGCACCTCTTTACAAACTAATAACTAATTTGTGTAACAACTAAAACTTTGAATGAAAGGAAGCAGAAAGAAGTCAAAATCATAATATTTGCCCCAATTATAAAAAAGAATATAAAGGTCCAGACATGGCACCTCGGCGCCTCACAACAGCTTTTATTTTGTTTTAGCTTTATATTGTAAATAAAGCCAAGCCACTCTTTAAATTTCATCCACTATTGTACAAGATACCAGCTATGAAAAGGGATAAAAGATGATGCAGCAGACACTTCTTTGTTGCTTAACGCATGTTTGGTGTGAACACAGCATTAGATTTTACAGGAAGAGGTGTCTAAAAACAGATTAACAACAGTAAATCTGAGGGGAAAGGTACTGAGAACAAATGCAGTGTCTTGCTGATTATTTTACTTAATAAGATTACTTTATTTCAGGTTATAGTATGAAGTTTAACACTGAGAGAGAAGCTAAACTGTAAATAAACCATTGTTTTACCTAAAATTGTCATAGTGCTGACTTCTATCGGTTAAAAAGTTGCTATCACAGTTTAATTTGTATATTGTTTAAATGGTACAGTGAAGAGACACAAGGACTGGGGTGAAATCAGGAAGCTTTTAGCTAGCCAGCTTAAAATAAAGATACAACAACTATATATCCTGTTATAGATTCAACTAAGAACACTGAACCACATCCAGCTTAAAAAAAGTGTAATATTATATTGCTAGACTGAGCTAGTTCTGCTCTCATTGGAAGGATTACTTAAACAAAAATGATGGTCTTCCAAAAAAAAAATTACTTATTATCAATTATCCAAAGTAAACCATTCTTAGAATGGGTTCAATTGTCAAACTTTCCCATCA
>NW_015150696.1:168494-186355 GCF_000732505.1 Cyprinodon variegatus
CAACAAAACAGTAGTCTGCAATCCTGGTTAGATGTAGAACATACTGTATCAACTAATATTAGAGTTGTAGATAGACAGATACTCAAACATTAAATGACATGCATATTTTAGGAGCATAAACATAAATCATCTCTTTTTTTTCCCAGCTTGGTGAGTTTCTTAAAATTACAGGATCCACACTAAGTCCATGTAGTTGTACACACATCTTTACCAACCCTGATATCCTGGGGAAAAAACATATAAATATGATAAGCTTCCCTGATTGGATTAGTAGAAGAGTCAATTTCCTGGAACATTTATTTGAAGAAAATATCTTTATCCCATTCAGCAGCTTCATTTCACAGTATATGATTCCAAAAAAAGATTCTTAGAATATCAACAGATTAATAAAAAAAAAAAAACAGATTCAAGCTTAATGAGGTTGTTTTGCAAATGCCGCCAAGTTTTTTTTTTCGAAATCTCCAAAAATATTGAGGAGATTATCCAAAATAGATAAATAAATATCCATCCCCATTGTACAGAATGCTATAGTAGTTAGCTTTGATCCAAACTGCCGGCCTCTGATTTGTTCAAGAAATGTAAAATGAATGGAGAACCTATTTACAGCTAATACAATACTCACATGTAGGACTTTGGGGAGGGGTTCCTCACCGCAGTGGGACTCCCTATGCTGGTTGTTGCCTCTGGGTGTTGGGAGATTACCATGGGCCTCAAACTCAAATCCTTGAGGGCCAATGTCCTGCAACTTTTAGATGTGTCTCAGCTTCAAAAACACCTGACTCCTTCATGTGGTCATTAGTAGAGCTTACCATTGACACACAAACACCTACAGCTTTGTTTTCATGACATATGGGGAACTTTCATTGACTTGCATTCATTTTATATGGCCTAATTCAGACACGTACCCTAACCCTAACTATTACCAATATATGCCTACAGTAACCCTAACCTAAACTGAATTCACGCCTTATTCCTAAACCTAACCCCTTATCAAAGAAAATAACTTTTTCGTATGGGGACCAGTTGAATATCCCCATTAGTATCTGTAAGTCCCTGCATGTACGGTATTTTGCAAAACACTTCCTCCACATTGTCGGTAAAACAACTACACAAACAGACATTCAAATTTAGAACAAATTAAGCCTAGTGTCACAATGTCTTTGTGTGCCTTTATTTTTTAAGTTAACGCACAATCAAGGACAGACCTGATGAACTCTCTGCTCTGGCTAAATAATCTAAATTATCTACAATACCAAATATGAAACCAAATTTTATATTTTGCTAGATTTACTATTGAGATTGCGAATGTTCTTAATATTTTTTAATTTGAGATGTGATATTTGCCAGAATGACTACACACTTAAAAACTCCCCTCATTCCTTTGCAACTGAAACTGGTTCTTTGTCTATTGTACATTGATACAATGTGTATTGTTGCCGACAGAATCAGATTTCTACCCAAACAGGTGTGTGCACGCCTGTGGATGTCACCAAGATATTAAACAGAAAGAGAGAGCCTGCTGTTCTAGTGTTTTTGGGACAGCACAGGTGAATACAGGAATGTCGTTCAGTGGGTGTGTTAGCCTGTGGATGTGAACTCTCTTTGCCAGCAGCACTGTGGCTTCCCTCCTGCTGCTATCAAGCTATTTACCTGCATTTCTGCCAGAAGGGATATGAACTAATGCCAATACACACACACAGATATGTATTTGAAAAAGAAAATGACTGTTTCACTACAGCTGCATACCAGTAAAATGAAGCAATATTTTTAACATCTGTGTGTTTCTTTTTGTTTATGTATCTAATGTGAGACACTGTGCTTTATGAGGGTGTGGGTATGTGAGGTGAAATCCATAAATCGTTCATTTTTAAACAGCAACAAAACAACTAAATTATGCAAGCTTTTTGTGCAATCACAAGACCAGAAACAGAAATAGCAGACATGTCTTACAAAACAGACTTTGTTTTTTACTGAGGCAAATGTTCTATACTTCATTTGTTTTAGCTTTATGGAAGGTAAAGCTAGACTCGGTAGAGATAATGACATATGCTGATTTTTTTGTTCTTTTGTGGAGACATACTGTATAAAAAATAACTTTCAGGTAAGCACACACAATCACCCACAGATATTCAGAAACACAGCACTAGCTGGAATTTGAAATAGAATAATTTTTATTTTTAATTCATAACTTCCTATCCAAATATGGTGAGGTATAAATCTAATATTAGATGAAACCAAAAACATGCATTTTTCAATTAACTCCGGTTGGATTTCTTTTAGCTCCTATCTTTCCTGATGTTGTACTGTAATATATATTTGTCTTCTGTTATTTCACCTTACTGTCTACCTCACTTTATTCATGCCCACTAATTATTACAGCACTTTAATGTTTAACATATAGATTAAAAACACTGCTAACCAGAATTTGATTTCAACCAGGCCTCGATGCTGTAGTCATAATTCTGTAAATGTTCAAGGTTACGTAAACTTTATTATCCCCAAGGGTGAATTTGTTGTGGAGTAAATGGCATGGATAAAATATATTTTTTTCACTTAAACTATGACATTTTTTTATTGATGGTAAAAGAGAAGTATGCCCACAGATAGATAGGATCAGCCAAAAATGATTCTAGCCTTGTTTAAGGACCTTGAATCATGAAGGTCTTTTAGGTCATTCAGAAATATGCCAGCAATTTTACTACAAACCTTGACAATACTAAGCAGGAGATTCCAATTTTTGGTGTAAAGTAAATCATGCCAGCAAAGAAAAGCAAAAGTAAGAACAGATTCAATAAACCATCATCAAAACAGACCTGGCTTAAAAAGTGTTTATGGTAGAAATGCATGCGCTGGTCTATTAACACCACAGTCTACCTGCGGCTCAAAACTCCATTTATCACTACTGAAAATCAGTTGAGAGATTTCCCCAGTCTATTTATTTATTTGGTTTTATTTATATCTTAAAAAGATTCCTCACAACATTTTTTTTAAATTATAACAGCCAGCCATGTTCAGAGACTTCTCTAAGAACTGACAGAATAATTCAGAAATGTAATAATGTGCCGTCCACTTTGATGGCTCTGGCAGTCATTTTTGAATAACGCAAATAAAAGAAGAGAGAGGTCACAGCCCTGGGGAGATTCTGTAGAAGAAAAGAAGCTCAGATAAAACGCCATTTAGTCTCCCCTCTGTTAAAAAAGCATAAGCCAAGAAATAGAAGCCCTTTCTGTCATGATTCTGCCCTTTGTGGACTTTTTCTTCTGTTGAAGTTTCCTTTTGAGTTTTTAGTTACACTTTGATTTATGTAATTCCATGTCCTCTCCCCAAGCTCCCTTCTAGTTGCTTCTATCTACACCTGCTCCCTATCAGCTGATTCGCTCATTCTTTGTTCTGTCTCCCATATATACACACCTCCTGTGAAGTTCATCATTGCTTGATTCTTTTCATTGCTTCGGTCATCATGTTTGTTTCTCCCTGGTGTCTCCTGGTTTTGGTTTCCTGTTTAGTGTTCCTGGATTTATGCTTCTGTTGCCATTTGCATCTAAATTAAATCTGCAAGAACTCATCTCTACCTCATCGTATCTGCGTTTGTGTCCTCAACTAGCTTCCAACAAACCTGACACAAAGCAGTTATTTAACTTATGTGCTAAAAGATGATGTTGGATGCAAAGAAGACAAGTCATCAAAAAGTCTGACCAGGGATATATTTTTTTTCAAGATAAAAAAAAAAAAAAAACAAGCTTAAAAGTGTCTATAGTGCATCCTCAACATCTCTTTTCGACCCATAAGAAAACTGGAGTGTGACTAGTTTATCATGTATCACGTCCAACAACATGCCTTTTAGAATTTTCTCAAAAACCTTCATAACAAGAGATGACAGTGTCACTGGTCATATAAATGGAAATCACAGACTAGGTCACAACCAGTACTTATACTGTAAAGCACCACTGCAAATATAGATAATTAACAACATATTCAATTCTACTTTTTTATTTTCTTGCAATTAATTGTGCCATACAAATAAACTTGCCTTGTCTTGCCTTAAGGGGAAAAAAACAACCTAATTTTAGTTTTAGTGCAGGATAAATATATCAGTGGAAAGTTAAAGTCAGTGAAGCTCTGAAGGACGCCAATGGTTGCTCCTTGATAAGATTATATACAGTTTAATGTGATACATCTCTTACCTCTTCATGTTTTCACATCCACTCAGGTGATGATTCTTCAAGTGGTCGTATTCCAGAAACAAAAGAGATGGCTTCTCCCTCTCTTCGCCCAGTTTCTCCAGTTCAACATTCACCTCCAAAGGTAAAGTTAGATCTAGACTAGATTTTGAAATTCACTCTTGCATTTTAGACTATGTTTATCCCTAAATGTTTTAAAAAAAGACATTCATCCTGCTTTGAAAATTTTCTTACATCATATGAATAAGATCTGTGCCTTTTACAGCGTTAGTTGAAATAGTTGGAACTATCACTGCTGACTAAATGTCATGTCATTTCTGGCTTCTTTAATTCACCCAACATGTCTGTAACAGATCATTTTGTAACGTTAATCACAGTGCTTGTTTTCAACTGTACCACTAAGGATTTTCACAATAAAAAGAAAGAAAAAGTGTGATAGAAAAAGGTGAACAAGCAACAAGGAGGACCAGCTTTAAGAAGATTGTGAAGCAAAGTCTGTAAGCCACTTCCAGACCATAGAAAGTGCCTGAGTTGTCTTGTTTTAGTCAGAATGCTGTGACAGTGGAGAGGAAACACTGAAGTTTAAATCATGACACAGAATAAAAGACGGAGACAGAGAGTACAGGCGCTGTTGTTGCTAGTCATAACACAGTTAAAGTGTAGTTACAGCGTGAGAATATGTGGAGCTTTAAATGGCACTAAGCAACGCTGCAGTTGAAGTTGCTCATATTAATACAACTAGTTATAGAATAAGTTATAGAATAAATAAATGCTTCCTGCAAATACCGGCATTAATTCAGCTTTTTACACAGGCAGGCATGCTCCGTTTAAGTAAGATTTGCTAATGATTTAATCATTTAAAATTTATTATACCGTATATATCATACAGAGTAATTGTTATAAAAACACTTTGGTGAACTTTAAAACTATATTTTACTAGATGGTTCAAAATAACAGCTTATGAGATATATGTTTTGCTATTTAGAATCAGTCAAATTAGTTATATTTGTTCAATTAATATTTAAAACATGGGTATTGACCACTTAGGGCAATAATTATGGCATTTATTTATTTAACTAAATATTTCAAAGCAATTTTCAATTAAAGCCACCGAGTAATATAAAGCAGTGGTTTTCAAACATGGGACTTACTTTTTCTGTGTTAGATGTATCTCTGCTTCAGCAGATTATTGCATTCCCTCCAGCAGCCGCCAAGGGCTGCTGAGGTCACCTGTTCATTAAGCCAGGGAAACACCTAAACATGCAGGACAATGAGTCCTCAAGAGCAATTTTGAAAAGCAGGGCTGTAGAGCTGTTACATTCATTTTTACATTTAACAAAAGGCATTAGGTGTATGATATAAAAGTATCGTGTCAGTATCACCAATACCAGTCTGTTTTTTACTCAGTATCAAGTCGTAAAGAAAGGGGCGGTTTGGAACACATTTGGGAATACGATTAAAGGGACAGAATCAGTTTTTTTTTTCGTACAAAACAATTTAACAAAAGGTTTAGTAGAGGATGTTTGTAAATTTTTGAAAAGACCTGCCTTCTCCACTTAAAAAAAAATGCACATGCACAATCCTGTACCCGCTGCCTAGAGGGAACGCCTATTTTACACATACAAGAGCATGCATGAGAGAACACGCATGAGCCCATTTCTCCTCATGCAGGGAAAATGGAGATGAGCACATAGGACGGCTTTACCTAAAAAGATCACCAGAATGATTGAAAATTAAGAGGACCACTTATTTTGATGATCCACCCGGAAAAAGAACATCCTTCAGTATACCTTTAAAGACAGTAGAGAATGTATCAAACTAGTCTGTTTATTTAAGATTTGAAATAATGTTTTTGCTGTCAGCACTCATAATCTCACTGCATAATCAGCTTAAAAGTTGAGAGCCATAGTCAAAGCACTTTATGCTTCATGCTACTAGTGTCACCTTTATGGTGATTTAGTTTTTTTTTTTTTAAGTTGCATTTAGATCAGGATTTTCTTTTGCCACAATGACTTATGTCAATGTAGCAGGAGTTCCAACAGGCTTTGGTTCTAATAACATTACTGTAAAAAATATATATTTTTTGATAACATTATGATATATTGAGAAAAGTCTGTAAAATATTATTTCACATTATTCTTCCATACTTCTTTCAGGTGGCAGTCCAATCCTCAGCCCACAGGACGACCTTTGAACTGTTGACTGTAGTGATTTCTTTGCTCCTAACGTGTTCATTGGAACCACTCTGACCACCAAGCGTAAGAGTAGTCGATGAACAGTCTGGGAAGGTTTAAGGACAGCCACATGCTGAAAGTTGCGTTGTTCTGAAGTTTAAAAGGTGCAGCTGAAATGTTCTGAATGTTTTTGCCATTGGTGGCCGACAGGATGGAACAAGCTGCTGATTTACCACAGCTGCTGGTGCAAAGACCCCCTTTTTTACTATTAGCTGTCACTGACCTACCTGTGTTTGTGTTGTAAGGTTATAGAATATTATAGAATATTCAGCATTACTCACATTTTTGAGAAGATGTAAATACAAGTATATATAAATTATATATTTATATTAAAAGATCCAGTAGGTAATAGCCTGGGTGTACATTGCGCTTATTGTTTTAAAAAAAAAAGGGTTAAACACTTCGATGGTGACAGATTTTTTTTTTTTTTTTTGATGGATTTATTATTTGTAAGAATTGGGTTAGAAAATTACTGAAAGGTTTGTTCCTAAAAGGAAAAAAAAAAAAAAAAAAGTTATCAGATACTTTTGCTACTTGTAGGGCTGTGCTCACTAGCCTTGCCTTGCAGGGCTTGCCTCCTAAAGAGTATTTTAGGATGGTGTGGTTGCAGAAGGCACAATTTCTGATATTTCTAAATATTGCTCTGCAGTGTTTGAAATTCTTAAACCACTGTGAAACATCTGCAGTAGTGTTCAGGTGGACTATTGACTTTGGTGACTGCTGAAGGTATCTGATTGGACTGAAATTTTGTTTAGGAGTGTTTCAGCATAATAGGCTTAATTGTAGAGCATGCCTCAAGATCTTATTCAAATGTTTTGAAAATCATATATCATTTTCCATTTACTTCACAACTGTGATCTATTTTGCATTATTGTATCCCAAATCATAATCAAATATGTTTATTTGCAAATGAAATGTAAGAACAAGCAGAAAAGTTTAAGTATTGGGAATACTTCTGAAATGCAAAGAAAGGATTTTGCAAGATACTTCAATTTGGTCAGATGAATGAAATAGCAAACTTTGTGTTGATTGATGTATCTTTCAAAACTCCAAAAGTCCATAGTTATTTTACTTTATACACTTTATTTAAGAAAGATTGTGACTGTCAGATGAGACAACCTGAGAACAAATACTGAGATCTAGAACAACAGACTATCGGAGTTATTAGCACTTTCCCATCATCCCTCAGAGTATATTGAGTATAAAAATATGTGTTCACAGAAAGGTTTGTTTAATGCTAGGGGACAATGAGGGTTCACCACTTTCATATTTGCAAGGCTATGATTTAATGTAGAAAGATTTATTTTCATATGAAGTGTTTTTAGGCTTATACAGCACTTTTATATTATAAATCAAATGAAATAAACATTTCTGGATCTAAGGTTTAATAAGTGGCAGTAAAACTAATTATTTTTGTAATCATATATTTTGTAATGTTAGTATATTATGACAGCTAAAAGGTCTAGCTGGTTAACTCGTATGCGTTTAAGGAACAGTGCTCGCATTAAATCTCACAGAAATTACCTGTTCTTTAGTAACAGCAGTTGTGTTCGAAATGTGTTATAAAGTGCACAAGTGTACTTGAAGATAGCTGACCTTTATCATAGAAAAATAAAAAAATAAAAACACTGAATGCACTACATCGTAGTGTAACTGTTTTTCTAGTTTAGTCCTTTTTTTTGTTGTTCTGCTGCTGTAAGCAGAACCCAGTGATTCAACCTGTTATCCCTCAGCGATGGTTTCTCTATTGTGTTTTTGAAAACCACCGTTCCAATGTAAACTACTCACCCAGAAGTGTTTCTTACTGCTGTACTAACTCTGTCCTGCTACCCTGTTTTTAATTTTTTTCAGTGTCCCTGATAATAAACAGTTTTTAAATACACACTGTATTTATGTCTTCTCTAAATTCTGTCAAAGACATTGTTGTCCGACCATTTGGGACTTAAAAACAAATATCAAGTCCAAAGCATGAACTCTAATTTCAGTTATTATTATTTACAGCATGGTACAAATCAACCTAGAGCTCGTGTGAGTAAAAAAAAAAAACTTAAGAAGAAATTAATGAAATTAGAAAGTCAAAGCCACAAAGAAGAGACTTTGAGCTTGAGCTCTGTCAAATCCTATTCATTTTTTAAGCATCTTGTTGCAACTTTTCAGGCATACCGTGTGGAGAAACCTTACATGTGCTAAGACTGCTTTGCTTTACAAAAAGGATATCTGGAAATGTTTCCCAAAGTAACTACTTAATTGACCATTACATCATTTTTGGATATTGCTTCACAGAAGACAGACTGTATCCCTAAATTACAAACCAGTGTATGAGCTTTATGAATTACTTTTTGTATGGGTGGAATTGTTAACAGGTTACAAGGATTTGAGAGTTGAAACTGCATCCCTGACTCCCAAGCGCATTAAGAGACATATAGCCCCAGCTGCTGCCCTTGGCAGAGAGCTATCAGGCACCTATGCACAGTAGCCATGCTCCCAACACAAGTACGATGGCAGCAAATCACATGGGCAGCAGCATTTATACACCCAATCCAGCTAGTCCACTCTGGGAACTTTCCAGGAGCTTCCCTAAAGAGGCCCCCTATCCACATTAGCTGGAGTCAGAAAAACCATATCGCCTGACTGAACAACCCCAGAACTTTCAAGGAGAAAGGACAGCTGCTCGGTCCCAGCTCAGTCCCTCCTTGCAGTGTGTTGCTACCCCTGAATCTTCCTCTAAAGCAAATGCAACCAACCAGAAATATACAACCCTGTAACATGGCCAAAGCCAACACACAATGCCTTTGCAGTGGCATGAAAAAAATGTCACATATTTTCATACACACTAAAAAATATGTAGAAAGGTATTATTGTTTAGGAAATCACACTGCATCTTACATAGATTTTTCAGCAGTTAAATTAGACTGTCTTTTCTATTTTGGACATGTAAATAATTATTTAAGTTCTACAACAAGGTGAGTCTTGAAACTGAGTTTAAAATCAAACAATTCAATTCCCTTTTCTAATATTTTACCAATTAACACATCATCTCAAGGTGAATTGTAGATTAAATTCAATTAGTCAGATGGTTGCACATTTTCTAAAACCAGCTGAATGCACCCAGTCATTTACATTTATTTTTTCTTAGGGTTTTATTGTCATTACACTGTCACAAGTACAGCACAACAAAATTCACTCTCTGCATTTAACCCATCCCCTTGGGGAGCAGTGGGCTGCCATTTGCGGGCCTGGGGAGCAGTGTGGGTTAAGGGTCTTGCTCAGAGAGCTAGAGTGGCAGTCTGTGGGAGTGGGTTTCGAACTCACAACCTTAGAATCCCAAGCTCTATGCCCTAACCACTAAAGAGCAAGCATGCATGCTGTGACAGTGGAGAGGAAAATAATATTGTGAGTGGTCTGTTGTCCAGGCCAACAAGAGGTTTAACAAAATATTACAGATATACACTAGCAACATAAAAAGCACAATTAAATAAATGTCGTCTATGTTAGAGAATGTATCAATAAACCAACTCCACTCCACATGCTACAAAAGAAAGCAGACTGAACCACTTTTCAAAGGGAGGAAAAGGAGAACATATAGCTAGAATAATATCATCAGCTGGGCTTATAGTATCCAGGATGGTATGACAATAAACGGGAACAGACCAGATGATGAGAAAAAGCAGAGAGAACATAAAGTTTGGGGTTTGATTAACAAATACTGCAGAATGGAAAAATAGAGTCAGAAGAATCCTGAAAGGTGGTCCCTATGTCCTCCAGCTGGCTAGGCCTAGAGCAACATAACTAATATGAGCCACTCTGACCATATGCTTGATCAAAAAAAGGAAAGTTTTAAGGCTTGCGTTAAAAGTAGATTATAAATATCTGCCTCCCATTCAACTTTTACTAATTCTATATGAGTTCTTAGGTTTTTATTTGTTGTGCTCTTGTATTGGTCTCCTTTTCCCTTGCTTCTTAGACTGCTCTCTTCACATCTGCTCCCAATCTGCTCGTTAGTCCTCCCTATGTTCAGTCCTCCATAAATACTTTCCTTGTGCAGTTCCTCAGTGCTGGTTCCCCGTCATACTTCGTCTTACTCTACCCTACCTTGTCTTACCCTGGCTCCTCGTGATTATTTTCCCCTGATGTCTCCATGGTTCTGGTTTGTGTTACATTTTAAGTTGCATTTTGGATTCCTGCCTCTGTAAAACTGTTTTCTCTAATTAAAACTGCAAGAAGTCACCTCCGCCTCTATGCCTCTGCATTTCGGCCCTCAAACCTCAACCTAACCCTGACAACTAGTAAACCTGCAGATTGAGAGTGAAGTGCTCTGTTTGGAACATTAGGTACACTCAGATGCTGCTTTTATTTTACTTCTAGTTCATAGTTTACTTTATGTAAAGAACTTTGAATTGTCTTTGTACTGTATTATGCTATATACATAAATGTGGCTTTTCTTGCTTTAGTAGGGTGTTACTTATTTGGAGTATCCATGATATCTTTGCATGACCAAGATCTAGGCCTTGTCATTAAACACATATTATAGGTGTAATTATTTAGCCTCTTGGCTACGCAGAGATTAGTGTGACTTGATTGGCATCAAGATTTTATCATTCCTTCTTTTCTATTAAAAAAACTGCCATTACAGAACAATTTTAAGAAAACTTTATGCAAGCAAATGAAAATGCTGGTGAAGTTTCTCAGTCTTCCAGGTCATAGTCATTCGAAAAAAATAAAAAAAACAACAAAAAACAATCCACTGGAGTTTGTTTCCAATTTTGAAGACGTTTCTCTTCCCATCAAGGAAGCTTTTTCAAACAAATTAAAAGTATTTCTATCTGAAACTGTGAAAATAGTAAATCCAAATGTTCTTCAAGTATATCCCTGTGTTGCTTCTTTATTAGAATTTAAACAAAGGTCCACATCCAAAATCTGCTTGAGGTAAACTTAAAAAAAGAATGAAATACAGAGCAAGGGCATAATAACTCATGACGGGATACACAACCTTTCTTTAGAATATTTATTAGATCTATTTGCTTTATGATATCCACCTTTTTCCTGTTCAAATAAAATCTGAGCTCCTAATTATTCTGACCCTGGCTACGACTTATGATTGATGGTGGAGCGATAAAACTTGGATTCATCATTGTCATGCTGTACAGCCTTCAAGGTACACTGACTAAGGACATGTTGCTGATCAACGTTTTATTGATGTTTTAGCTATAAAGATATGACAGCAGACATCAGTTATTAAAAACCTAGCATACAAATACCAAAAAAGTGATCTACGATTTATCTTTATTATAGTCCTTGATCTATGTGCCAAGATCTTGCTTTAACGACAACAACTGAGACCTTTTTTAATTTGATTTATGTTCCTCTGAAAAGTTTATTATTTCTCATTGTTCCTGGATTATTACAGCGATCCTGAATATCAGCTGATAGAAGTTTAGCAGAGGTGGTTTAACTTCATGCTGTAGGTATGTATGCACGTTTTACTTAGCATCTATTAAATGCTTAGAATGTAATTCTGTTACAATGGTTTGCATCGTCGTGATCTAAACTAATGCAGTACCTCTGCACACCAACTGTAACGATCAAAGTGAATCTGATACATCTTGAACATATTTATATTTGTTTCCCACATTCCAGCAAAAACCACAGTTTTCTGACATCTATTATAGTAACAAGAAGAGAGCATGGTTATGCTAGAAACTCTTTTTGGAAGCATTTGAGTTTTAACAGAGATAAATGTGCAAGTATGTTATTTAGCTGGCAGGTTAGGATAGAGGGGATACTTTTCCCCAGCCTATACCCTGAACCTGCGATGTTTGCAGGTAATTCATTTGGCATGCTTTCCCGTTTATTTATGTGGTGTACATCTGTCTGATCAGGTTGGCTTTGAAATGAGACTATGAATTGTAACCCAAAAAATGCAGGACTTTTTTTTTTTTTTTGCCTGCGGGTGTGATTCCTTACATACCAGAAAACAAAGTTTTGTCTGTAAACTGTGAAGAAATTAGGTCATAAACTCAGCTGTATTATTACAAAGTGGAAAAAATCTCCATGAATTTCATATTTAAGTTTAAGATAACAAATAGGTGCCAATTTTTAATCACTATTTTCTTACATTGGTGTTAATATCTGCAATAAATCTGTATTAGTTTGTTTATTAGTTCTTTTTCAAATAAATCAATTGTTCTGAGACACTAACTGCTGAAAAAGTGTTCAGGTTCCAACTTGTTCACATCTAACTGCCATTCTGTCACTATTTATTAGCAGTGGTTGTGAGATCTTATCATGAAAGAAAGATTGCCTGAGTTGAGGGTGTCAAGTAAGCTATCAGATTTTCATCTTTGTGACTCATTGTTGGTGGGTATGTGAGTACAACATGTATTCTGTTTAAGCATGTGTAGGTGTATTTTGTTCCAGATTTCCTTTTGTATTTATAATTGTAGATGCCTATGAGAAGGATCAACATTTGTGTCAACAGAACATATGGTTTTAAATCTTTAATAAAATATCTGCCTTCAAAAGAGACAAGGCAGGGTGAAAACTACTTATCACCAGCACACAAAGGCTGAAGTGGTCCCCGCAGGCTAAGCTGCTTTGTCTTTCATTACTTTTCTCCCTGACATCTTCACACTTGACTGCATCCCTGGCAGGACCTCAAAAATACAAAATTGTATCATGAATCTGAATAATGCTAAAAGAATGTGTATAAGGGGGATTGTAGAGGGTAAGGTGCAGAGGATTTTGAAGAGGAATGATGAAAAAAGGAGCGTATTATAGTATTAAGGAATTTCTTGGAGGGCTTAGGTAGAGGGCAGATGAAAGAGGACTAGAGTTTTCAGATGAAGAGCTGAGACCTCAATAAAGTGATAAAACCGGGCAAATATTTTGTTTAATTTAGCTTTGACTATCTGAACGAGCTTTGTCATTCCCATGGCATGTCTCAAAATCAAAGCCATAAAACTTTACCAGCACTAGGTTTCAAAGGATTATTAATGAAAGGTCCCATTTATTTATGTTATGTAACCTTGAAATCAATGTGAAGACTGGTTTCACTCAGCGTCTCACAGCTTGTTGACATTACTTCTGCGGTTGTCTTAGTTAACAATGAAATCCTTCACCTGTGAGGTGCCATGAAGAAACTCAAGATGATACTTGTGCTTGTCTGCAGACAATATCCACATTGTGGCAGTGGATTAACTGCTAACAAAGAGTCTGGAGCAAAACAAATGGTGTCTGTGATGGGTATTTTAATCTAAAAGGAAATGGATCAACGGGGTGGGGGTGGAGGATTATTTATATAAAATCTAATTTGTGATATGCTTTTTTAATAAAATGTAAAACATATCACATCTGAGGGGATCGGGTAAAAGTTACATATTTTATCAATTTATTCTAACCTAGTGCAAAACAACACATTTCTCTTTATAGCTAAATAGTTTCTATGTGATAATCTCTTCTCTCACATTAATCCAGCGTTTATCCTACCAGAGTAATAAATCTCTGACTGGATTAACCATTATCCTAGCATGACATGAGTGTGTAGAATAGAGAATTAACATGTTACTTTGTTGGATAATTCATTAAGGAATGAATTTTTCAAACCCCATCCAAAAGAAAATGTTAGTTATTTGATTATTTTTAAAGTTTCATATCTAATTTAGGTAGCACAGATAGCTTATAAGGATTATTGTTTCAGGGTAATGTAACTTCACAACCTGGTGAGGTGAGCTCATTACAAAAATCAAAGAACATTGGATTATTGCAATTTCAGAAAAATCAACTCTAGTCACAGTCATCAGTCATATTAAAGAGTACGTAAAAGAATATATGAGGGCTATTTTTATGTCTTTTTGTGTATTTTTCCAAAAAAATTTTAAACAGTGTTCTGGTTAAAAGTTGATGATCAATAGAGATCAGGCAACCTTAAGTTAGAAAATGCTTTCAAGGGATCCAGCTCTGGGCTGCTCAAGGGAGCAGTAGTTAGCACTGCTGCCTTCCAGCAAGAAGGTTTTGGGTTCGACTCCCGGCCTGGGGTCTTTCTGCATGCAGTTTGATCAGGCTGGCAACCCTGCCTCTTGCTCTTTTACAGCTGGAGATAGGTACCAGCATCCCTCACGACCCCAGCAAGGATAAGCGTGATAGAAAATGCATGGATGGTTCCAACTCTTTGCATGCCAAGAGCATCATGGTTACCCAAACAACAAATTTTTATATTTTAATCAAAATATGCAACTAAATTCAGTGGTCAGGTATATAACTGACTTCTTGCCAAATGGTGTGTTGCCCTTTTGCTCTTATAACAGCTCTGACTTGTCAAGGCAGGACTGCACTACAACCCTGAAGGTGTGCTGTGATATCTAGCAAAAACAAGTTGGTAACCAATAAATTAGGTCCTAGAGGTTACCAGCTGAGGCGCCATAATTAGTATTTATATGTCCAGCATTCTAACGGATACTGGTTTAGAGTGACTCCTGGGGAATCTGAATGCCTCAATAACTTTTGTATTGTGCCAGTGCATATTGTAGGCCTACTGCTGAAAGGCATAGACATCAGGGGTATCAGTTCCAAAATAAAAGGTGTTAATGGCCTGAATCACTTCTTAGATAAATCATATCTGCCAGAGTAACCTGAATGAGCTCTTATAGAACATGGCCTTGAGGCCATAAACTATGCTGGAACTATGTGTTTCTAAGGTAACACACTATATCATCCATATTATATATAAAAAAATGTAATTTATCACATTAAGCCACCTAAGTTAATATAATAGAATTACATTTTTTGTAAAAACATATTAGACCATGGTAATTTAATATTCATTTTACCAGTATTAAAAAAGTGATACTAAAAACCATTGAAACTGTTTAAATGGTCTATAGAGGGAAAATTATACAAAAAACTAATAACCTGCTGAGGTCTTGTCACCCAAGTAAACGTACATTGTGAGCATAATGCACATTGCTAAAAAAAAAATGGTTTACAAAAACCAAGATATCATTTTAGAACCTACAACAGACTCTTGCTACCTTTTATATAAATGAGCATGTTTGTCACAAAAAGACAATTTTAATATCAGTGGGCGGTGTCAATAGACAGGATCTTAGTTCTCTAAGAATAAACAGTAAAGCCAGATTAAATATTCAAAAGAGAACCGAGATACAAACCAGGAATTCTGATATAGAGCTGTTTGGATAGATTGGTTTCAAATGGGATTATGTAAACAGTGAAACAGAGGACATGTTTCGCTTGTACCAATGTCATGATCTTCACACTGATGACTAGCTTACTTATGCATTTCATTCACCTATCTAACTCTGCCTGATTTGTCATTGCTGCTCATCTGATCCACCTGCTCCTGCCTCTATTTAAGCTGTCAGCACCCAGTCATCAATGCCAGATAATTCTCATGAGCCAGTGGGAAGAGTGTGTCCAGTGCTACCGTAGGGTTTCTCATGACCTGTTCTGCATCTCAACCACTGAGCCCTACTGTTCCTGTCTAATCTGTTTTTACTTGCCTGTTTTCAGCTATCAGGCGAGATTATTCTTGAGCCAGTGGAGAGAGTTATTCAGCATTACTTTAGTGTTTCTGATTACCTGTTCTGCCTCTCAACCACTGAGCCTGCCTGTTCCTTTCTGTTCTGTTTTCCTCACCTGTTTTCAGACTCCTGCTGGATTTCGCTTTTTTGATGAACTTGCAGCTGTTTCCTGTCACCGACCTGGATTTCCCTCTGGAACGTCTTCTGACTTTTGATCTCCTAGTTCTGAATCCTGAGCAAGTCTTCAAGCCCTGCTTTGGCCTCACCCTCTGGATTTTTCTGCCTTCCTTTGTCTGCTCAGATCTGATCTCCTGCTTGTTCTCCGTCCTCTGGGGATGCAGTGTCTGGGACACTCCGTGTGGCTCCTGTCGCATCTTGTTGGCAGCCCACCGGCTGGATCCTACATTGTTCTCTGGGCACTGACTCCACTGTTAAACCAGAGCTTCCTGCGATAAACACTCTTGAATATCCCACTGTCTGCTTTGAACACACGGTCCTCCATTCTGAGCTTGACAACCAACTTTAAAACATAGAACTGTGCCATGTGATGGGGGCACTTTGCTGCAGAATTGGATGGTGGGTATTCCTGACTCCCCATTCCCCCAGACTCCTTCTGTCATGATCTTGGCGCTGATGACTGGCTTGATTGTTTATTCCATTCACCTGCAAAGCTACGCCCAGTTTCTCATTACCACAGATCTGTGTCACCTGTTCCAGCCTCTATTTAACCTGCCTGATTCAAGTCATCAGTGCCAGATTATTCGAGCCCTTGGTGAGAGTCTTCTAGCTAGTACTACTGTTTTCTGATTGCCTGATCCTGACCCATTCTGCCTTTGGACCTCTGAGCTTGCCTGTTCCTGTAATGATCCTTTTGCCTCACCTGTTTTCAGTCTCCCGCTGGATTCTGCTTGTTGACTGAACCTGGAACTGCTTCCTGACACAGACCTGGATTTCCCTTTGGCACCTCTTTGGATCTCTGACTTCTGACCCGGACTCCTTTGAACCTCTTCAACACCGGCTTTGGCTTTGCCCTCTGGATTGTCCTGCCTTGCTTCGTCTGCTTAGATCTGATTTCCTCTTCCTCACTGAACTCTAAGACCAGGTTAGTGACCTGGGTCTAATCTGTGTTTATCTCCTGCAGAGGTGCCTGCCTTAGACGCCCTAGCTGCTCACTGCAGATCTGTCGTTTCTACATAAATCCTTTGAAATATCTTATTGTCTCTCTGTCTCAATACTGGGTCATTTGTTCTAAACCTTGACACCTTCATCCATGCACACTCAATTCCATTACAAATAGAAGCTTTTATAGATTCCTTCCTGATAAATCATCAGGAAGTCAGAAATGGGGAGAGTAAAGCAGAGCTGGTGAATTTCAAAATAAGAATAAAGGGATCCTACATGAGGACTGCTGCAAAGCAACTTTTAACAGTGATAATGTAGCAGATATGGGACCTAGTTGAGTGAAGCAAACCTGAGGATGAAAAACTGGGGAAAAAACAAACAAAACAAATGGAGTTGAAGAAAAATTAAGGGAGTAATAACGTAAACATAAACAGAAACCTGGATGGAATAAGAGAAAAATGTATGAGAAAATAAGAATAAACTAGGAAATTTGAGAAAGTGCATAAACAGGAAAACACCCCAAAAATTAAGAAACATTGGGATGTGATTAAAGAAGGCTGTATTCAGTTTATTTATATAGCTCAAATCATTTTATAGAAACAATTCAATCAGATCATACAGACAGACTTGTTATAATTTTTCTATCTAAGGAAACCCACCTGCTTGCATTGGTCACTGACCTCGCAGGATTTACCAGATAGATAGATAGATAGATAGATAGATAGATAGATAGATAGATAGATAGATAGATAGATAGATAGATAGATAGATAGATAGATAGATAGATA
>NW_015150696.1:187940-212144 GCF_000732505.1 Cyprinodon variegatus
TCAACATCACCTTAGAAACCTCAGTTTAAAGGTAATATACAGCTGCTTATCCAATGCATAGGACATAATTCAAACATGTTACAAGGTTTTTAAATCGGTGATAAAAAAAAAAAAAATCAGGTATACTATGAATATTTACTTAAAAATGGGTTTTTAATTTTTATTAACTAATTTGTATTTATTTTATTCCGGTAGCTATTTTTATTGTTTGCCCCAATTTTTGAGTACAAAGTCATTTATATTATATAACATGAAACAAGATTGCAAAATTTCCAAAGAGTCAAACAAACGTAGACAGCTCATTTGTTTTAACTATGAACAATTTATTATTCCCGACTTTTTAAAAATAAGATAATGATGATGAAATGTATTGGCCTTGCATTTTAACTACGTGCCAGATGGGTAAAATGCAGACTAATGCATTTTGGCCGCACTTAAAAGGGAGTTTTCCCTCTCCACTGTAGCCACAAACAAGCGTTTTCCTGTCCAAAGCTGATCATCGTAAGCTTCAGGAAGAACCGGCCTAAACGTGCTCCACTGCCCATCAACAGCTCAGCTGTAGAGGTGGTCAGCAGCACCAAATTCAACACACCTAACTGGGCAAAAGGGAAAAGAAGCTCTTTTAAGTCATGCAGAGGATGAGGAAAGCCCACCTGCCCCCACCCATTCTTACAACCTTCTAGAGAAGCACCATAGAGTTCACCCTGCTTGCCTATGGGAAGAGGCTTTGCAGCATTCGATGCAGGTCCAGCAGATTCAGCAACAGCTTTTCCCCCACTCCCATCAGACTGTTGAACTGTTGAGAAAACTCGAAATCAAGACACAGATACTGCATCACACCAAACTAAAATACTGCATTTTTGTACTATATATATTTAATACTCTGAACTTCCATATAAATGCATTTTTTTGACCATGTTTTTTCTCCCTCATTGTTTACATTTAGTCACTGCTGCACTTTATGGAATGGAAATGTTCTGAAAGTTGTACAAAACAAAATTTCTTTCCTTTTGTACAACTTTCATTGTCTTAGACCAGGGGTGTCAAAGTGGTTCCAGAAAGTGCCGTGTGGCTGCAGGCTTTCTTTCTAACCAAGCAAAAACACACCAGACCCCAGTCATCTCATCAAGTCATCATGTTAAGATTTGACTCACTTGATGAGATGACTGGAGTCTGGCGTGTTTTTGCTTGGTTGGAAAGAAAACCTGCAGCCACACGGCACTTTCTGGAACCACTTTGACACCCCTGTCTTAGACTTAGATAAAAGTAGTCTAAGTCTAAAAACAATATTACGCTACAGTACACAAACATTCGTCAAGCACTAGGACCAGGCAGAAAACCACAGCTCAAGCTGAAGCCTGCTTCCCTGAGTGTAGACCACCCACAAGCTCCTTGATGACCCACCGTCTTTTCTTGTGTGACTGGCTGTCACTGCTGTCACTCCTAAGAAGCTCACTTTATAAAATTCTGATGTGCCACTGAATCTGTCTGTGAATGGTTGGTCAAACATGCTGAAGATAGTTATATTAAAAAATACATGGGTTTGAGGGATTGCTGTGGAGTCAATGAGTCGATGCAATCAACTGGTTTTACTTAGATAGAAAACTTTGTACCAATCTGACTGTAAGATCTGATTAAATTTTCTCTGTAAAGTGCCTTGAGCTGCCATGTCTTTTGAATTGCTGCTATAAACATAAACTTAAATGAAAACTGAATCCCCTTGAAGCTCTAGTTTGGCACATCTAGGGAGTAGTCTGGGACTGCTGTTTTATTCAGAGACCCAGATGACAGTTTGTGGGGTTTAATTCAATTCAATTCAATTCAGGTTATTTATATAGCAGCAATTCACAACACGTCATCTCAAGGCACATTACAGTTCACCAGATCATACAGTCAAATTGATTCAAAGATTTCTATCTAAGGAAAACCAATTGATTGCATCAACTCATTGACTCAAATTCAATCCCTCACACTAAGCATGCTTGTAGCGACAGCGGAGAGGAAAAACTCCCTTTTAACAGGAAGAAACCTCCAGCAGAACCACGCTTTGTGTGAGCGGCCATCTGGGGTTCAAGGAGACAGAAGCAGAGATACAAAAAGCAGCTGTAAAAGGAGGCCAGGAAACACAAAGCCAGGCAGACGAGCTCCGAGCCAACTCCCGTGTCAAAGGATGAAGAGAGCACATCCAGCCAGTCAGAGTCAGAGAAACAGGACTACATTGGAAAAAGGCTGACCTCCAACATCTATAAACAAGGGTGTTGATGGCACCAAGTAAACACTAGGCCACACTCTATTTTCTACCATTACTATTAATGGTTAGGGTTAATGCATGTATGATTGGGATAAAAAGGATCAATTGATAGGAGAAAAAAAAAAAATCATACATCTACTTTTAATCACCGTTTTCCTTTTTTCAGCAGGTGGCGCTGTTTAGTCCATTAACCCTGCAGCAGAGGAGACGCGCACACAAAAGAGAGGGAGAGAGCATCAGCACCCTGCACACATTTCATTGTCCCAAGGCCAGGAAAGAGCAGGACACATCTAATCTTTTCAGAAACATCGCTTTAAGTCAAAAGATTATCCCTTCTTCATTTTATCCGGCTCATATCGTTCAGCAATGAAGCGGCAGTGTGAGCGCTGATCCACAGCGGCTTTGAGTGACACCTGCGCTCACTCCCTTTCACCGGTTCCCCTTTTTTCACAGCTTTTGTCTGGTACACCTCCGCAGTTTCCGACCAGCAGCGCAGGAGTGGACGAGGAAGAGGAGGAGGAGGAGAAGGGAAGAATAGCGGGGCATACCTGACGCCCGCAGCCGCTGGAACAGCCCGGATCGGCCGCTTTGGGAGTTCCAGTTCAACCGGCGCTTTGTGCAGTTTAAACGGGACACACACAGAAAAGTCCTCCAGATACATCAAACCACAAAGAGAACAAGTCATTTTGAAGGTGGTTTATTGAAGGTGAGATGAGGAGCCAAGCAGCAGAAGGGTTGAAGATGCGCCTCCCTGTGCTTGTGTGCGCTGTAGTGGGTTTCTGTGCGGCACCGGGCTTGGTATCCGGCGCAGACAGGAGCTGCGGGGACCTGCGACAGTTCTACACCGGGAAGGGTTTCACCCTGGAGGGAGTCCCTCAGACCGAGATTTCAGGTGAGTTATCAGAATTGCAATTATCTTTCGACTTTTTATGTTTTTTGAGTTATAAGAAACAGACATTTTATTGATAGTTCTATAAATCTATATAGTTTCTATAAATCTAATTTGCTTTAGTCTGTAAAAAATAAAAATGTTTAGATGCTGCAAAATTTTCATTACATAGGTTCCATAGACACGATACAGTGTTTCTATAAACAAAATGTACATTATGGATAAGATAAGAGTAGGTAAGGTAAACCCATCTAAAAGCAAGTTTAACGTTACCCCCCTCTTGTTTTTGTTCTAAATAGCACCAGTTCATATACAGTACTATATTCTTTAGGCTCCTCTTAAGTGCCTTTAATGAGAATCCACATTTAGGGCTTCCCCAGTCCATAACCTCTCTTGCACATCTCTATTGTAGTCTGCTCTGGGACTTTTATTGTCTGCTCAGAGCAGACTTGCTTTTAGGCTTCTTGGTGTATTTATCCATGGTGTTGATGCCTGCTCTGTAACATTTAGTGTAGAAAACATAATGGGACTAGAATAAACATCAACCAGGACTTAATTTCTGCTCATTTCAGTTAGATATCTACAGTATCCTTTTCATTGGAGGCTGCTGGTGGGACGAAATTGATGTTAAAATGTCCTTGTATTTGATTTGCATAAAGTAAGGGCTGCTCAATCACCTATCAAGGAAAAAAGCAGTGATATGATTCTTTGTGATGCAACCTTTAAATAAAATTTATGTTCCACAGTTTTTGCACCTATATTAAAAGTAATACTAAATCAGGCTCCCTTGTATGTGACTGGGAATGGAGCAGGGTGAGGGGAAGTCCACCCAAGTGTCCAATTATATCAGTGGGAGGCACAGCACCAATTGCTCTTTAAAAAACCAATTGAAAACTGTACCCAGTGTGTGTTTCTTGGTTATGATCTTGCATGCTGATATTGTATTTCTGAGTGAGATGTGATATATTGTACAGCTCTGATAATAATTTCTACCCCGGTGACACAGAAAAGACTCTAGACTCATAAATCAGATCCAACCTAAGCTGCGGTTAATTTTACCAGGGAGAGAAATGGCTTTTAGATACTCCCATCTACCCTGCCATGTCAGTCAACTATTCACAGAGACAGGCAATAATGCATGTAATCAATCAGTCAATTTACCAGGCAGTCAAGCAATCAGTCAGCCTCAGAGCCCATCAATCTCCCATCACATTTCTAAGTCTCTTTTATTTATTTAGTTTCCTTCGATCGCTGCTGACCACAAATACCAACTAAAGTGTCTGTGAACGTTAATTCTCGTTCTACTTAAAGTTAATTTTATTTTGTCCAATTTGGCGCCTTTTGATTCTCAAAGGAAGGGACACAGGCGGTCATGAAAGACGAGGTGAGGCACTGTACATTCTGAAGGTCATCCCATGTTGTGTCAATGAAAAGGCTCTGGTATGGGCGTGTGAGTTATTAATATTGGATGTGCACGTACGTGTGGGTGTGTGAGGAAGACAGACAGCAGATAGATCTGAGCCCTTAGAGGTAGAGGGGGAGAAAAGGAAAAAGGGAGAAAACAACAGAGGCAGACAGGCAGGTTAACAGAGACAGAGCGTGTGAGTCATTGAAGGTCTTAGGCTGGGCTTCATGCAGGACACCAACACCATTTTTTTCCCCTCCTCCTCTATTAAGAAGTCATCTTTTATTGACTGGTGAAATACACAGGTTTTCAGTCTCTTGATCCTTTATAGTAGTTATTGAAGCAAAATCTCTCAGAACTCTTTGAAGCCAACATCAAGATAGGAACAAAGAAATATTTCTTCACAAGAAAAGCTCATATGTCTGACTAAATCATCCACAAATTAATATTAAATGAATATGAGTTCATATTAAGATAAAAAGTCTTAAGATGTGTTGGGTAAGATGTATTGGTTCTCAGAGATTTTAGAACGCATTCAAAGATAACAGAAAGCATAATCCTGTGTACTTTAAACTTTGATTTTGCAGGATTTTCTGGTATTTAATAAAAAAAATAGCAAAAAGCATCAAAGCGGAGATAGACAGGAATATTTTGACATGAATATAACTTTACCGGATTACAGGAAGTAAAATATTGGGAATTGATCAGTATTTAGAAATTATATTGTAACTTTTTTTGTAGTCACATGGCTTCGTCTCCCAACTGAAATCAATTTGATTTGCTTAAAATTCCTGAAGGTAAAGTAAACAGGGATGATCTAGTAGAGTTAGAGGTTACATTAGATGGATGGATGGAACAACGGTTAGAGGCGTGACTAAACTAGACAGAGGCATTGCAATTATCCATCCATCCATCCATCCATGCCGATCTCCAGCTGTCTACAGGCGTGAGGCGGAGTACACCCTGGACAGGTCGCCAATCCATCGCATTGCAATTATAAATAAGGTAAAACACTTCCTGACTAAAGCATTACACATATTGTACTGTTTGCTGTTTCTACTATACATGAGCTCTATAGGACACCTTAAGGACACAACTAAAAATCTATGTGTGCAGCAAAAAGAGCCATAATGTTAGCTTTCGTGACCTCACAAACCCTCCATTCATTCCTGTTTAAACTAATTCTCTCAAACATCACAATTAATGTGTAAAGCTAGAAATAAACAGCTAGCAGACAACATCGAATAGCGTTTTGTTGAAAGAGAGGGAGTGTATAATTACAGGGATAATCTAAATTTCAAAATCTAAATAGCTTCCTCTACAGTCATGAAACTGAAATCAAAGGTGTGAAAGTGTGAACAAAACAACAGCTCTTTATTAAATTAAAGCAAGTTCCAAGAATGACGATGTTTAGAAAAATACCGAAACAGGTTTTCTTAAAAGATATCCGTATATACCCACGGGATTCTCCTTTTCTTACATCTCTTTGGGTTCCGGAATCAGACCATTAAAAAACATTTCCTTTTGTACTTGCAGAAAGGAACAAACTGAGCTCAAAACTCAGCACGTTTTCTATTGAAACTTCATGCTGTTAACAGCATGGCAGAACAACTTTAGGTAATATGGGCATCTTTCTTTTTGCAGAATGTTTGCTGATGCGTGGTTCATAGGTATTGTTAGTCAATTGGTTAAGTGGCTTATAAATTTGGTTACACAGTAAAGAAAAATCTCAGCAGTGGCCTAACCCCAAGAGTTTATATGTCAGCCTGTGGATTTATTTAATGATGCAATGCAGTCTCTGGCTTTATAAGCAAGTATTTAAGAATTAAATAAAGGCTGAGTTTGAATAAGTCTGTTCTGATTCATCAGCACAAAGTTCAAGGAGCTGTTAGCTGCAAAGCATTCTGCTTTACTTCAGTACATTTTTTTTATTATTTATCTATTAACATGTTTATGTGAGTGTATTTGTGGCATTGTGAGATATTTTCATAGATTAGTCTGTCTACCACATGCAACAAGAAAATGTCTAAATGTTAGTTTTATTTCCTTTTTTTTTTGACCTCGTAAGTTAAAAAATTCTATTCTAGACTAAAACCCCAAACCAGTGCAAACCAGTGCATTTATAGATTAGTTCAACTCTTTTTCTTTGTGCAACAGAGCAAAAGATCATCATTAGAATGCAGTGTTTGTCAATACCACTATAGGTCACATTAATAGAAAATGCTCTTCACATTTGTTAATGAGACCAAGAAGTAATCAAAATAGGGTAATATTTCCAACTTTTTTTCCATGAGAAATCAATCAAAAATATTGGTGTGATTTTAAAGGCAGAAGCTCTATATTTCTACCCAAACTTTTTCTTGAGTCCCTATTCTTTTTAAGACCCGCCTCATATCTTTTGTCTCTTAGGTTTAGCACCATGAGAGGTTGAGAATAGATTCTTTCTTTTCTGCTGTCAGCTTGTCTGCCGTTGTGCCTGCAAGCATTTTTAACACACATTGTCCCTTTTGCTTGGCCAATAGCCATAGACTAGCTCTTCCTATAGCGAAGGTGAGTGTGTTTTAAAGACAGTGAAAGCCAACACCTTCTCCAAGGAAGACATTTAGATTCACTTACACATGCTTTGTCTGTGTGAGCAAAAGCACACACCCATATGTGATCAAGTGACACCTAGAAACACAGCTGTAGGAGATAACTTGCTCTTTTTAATTCTTGGAGCAACGGTTGAGACACAAGCGTGCTTGTGCTCCTAATGATTAAATATCACATTAGTTTATGTTTGAGTGATAGGTATATTTGCTCTTCAACACAGGTTTTAACAGAATTACTTACAGATAAGAACTCAGTACAAAGACAGGTTCTTGTTGCTGAAAATTGTTCTCGATTAGTCATGGAAGAGATTATCAGGTGTGCAATAAACACTGAGGAAAAGGCAATGATTCCAAACTATAAAAGAAAAAGATTTTGAAAATACTAAATATTACATTTATATATCGTTTTTTTTCTTTTTGCTACATAAATGTACACAGAATATATGCAGATATACATACAAAGCAAAATGAAGTAGCAGTTTTTAAATAAATGTGCCTTTTATGTAGAGTATTATTGTTTTCTGTGTTCTTGCTCCTTATAGAATAAATATAGACATATATCAAGCTGATATCAGCTGTTTTGATGAGTCTGGCTTTCTGCTCTGGCAGTCAGCCTACAGACTGGTACATAACTTAAATGCTGCACTTTAATACCTAGCGATGGGTATTGTTCCTTCTACTTTCCACACAATTATTGTCTTTACTTTTTAACTCTCCATTTTATTGGGTTTATTATAAAAAAAAAATAAAAAAAACAAACAAACAAAAAAAAAACAACAGTCTGATAAAATAATGTTAACAATTTTGATGCTTTCATTTTAAACTATATTTTAGTTAGATATCTACAATTAGAGATACACCGATTCGATACCTGGATTGGATATCGACTCCGATTTTAACTAATAATCTGGAACGGATATCGGTGATTTAATATCACATATTGGAAAACCAATCCAGTTCACTTTACATGGAACTGTTATTTCTTTCCTTTTTCTACTTATTTGTAAATGAAAAATATAAATGACATATTATTATGTTAATTTATTACCTTTTTTAATGATGCTTATATCAAGGCCTAAGCCGTCACTGACATAGTAAGATATACTGTATGGTTTATTCATTCAGCAGTTGAAACAGATCGGTATCAAATATCGGCCGATCTGCTCAGCCCAGGTATTGGTATCGGATTGGATCAGAAGAAAACTTCATTGGTGCATCTCTATAGCTAATGACTACTCTCAGTTAAAAGGCAAAATATTTTTTATTTTTAGGTTTACGTTACTTTTTTAAATTTACATTCTGGCTTATATCTAGTATTAATAAACAGTATTGAAACACTGAGAGAAATGAACATGTCATTAAAGCCTGAAACTCAAAAAATTTGTCAAAAAAGGTAACATTACTATTAAAACATTATAGTTATCCTTTTATATATATATATATATCAAAATGGACCACCATGTTAAACTAAATTGAGTCAGCAGTCTTATATTACTCAGGGATATAAGAGTGCTCCCTGGTGATTTCAAACAATAAAACTGGCAGAGTTTATGCAGACGTTGGATCTACATAGTATTTCACAGGTATATGGTGATTTTGATGCCAAAGCAGAAAAAAAATCTTATATAGATCGTAAAAAAAAAATCTTTATTTCTTTTTTATTAACGAGAAAAAGATTATACAGCATCTAGAATGTATGAAACAGCTATAGTATCAGTTAAATCAGCCATAACTGAAACTTCTGCTCTGGTTCTAGCCCACTTTCTTACTCTTATGCCCAAATACTTTGGTTTTCTGTTGTTTTCCCTAATGGATCAGTAACCAGAAGGTTTTAAATTAGGGAAAAATTTATTTAATATAATGTAGTTTTACAGTTCTCCACATAACCAGATCTTGTTTAACTCATTTGGGTTGAACTGTACTAGTCTAACATATTGTTACTAGGGCTGAAACAATTCATCGGATTAATTGTGATTAATTATTCAAATAATCGTCAACTAATTCAGCAATCGATTAATCATTAACTGGAGTATGTAAATTCTAAAACATGCCTTTAGCTGAAAGAGCAACCCACTTAGAGCAGTAACTATACAAAAATTGTTAAATAATATACATTAATTTTTCATTTAGGATAAAAGAAATTATTTTTGTCTGGCAGTATGATCTATCCAGAACTCATCAACTGGAAAAGTTTTAGTGTCATTGGTTTAATTTGGTAAAAAGTCTTCTTTAACAAAGCTTTCTGTTTCTGATTATTTGATTAGCAAAATAATCGTTAGTTGCAGCCCTAATTGGTTCAAATGTTATTTCAAGGATACCAGAACATATTTTTCCTTTAGTGAACACCAATCTTTGTATTGTATCCCAAGCTCCACTTGTGTCTTATCCCTCTTGATGAGGCATTGTTGACTTTCCTTTCTCCATTGCATCCTTGATTACAAGACCTCCCGTCATGTGATCTATGGTAAACATACACTAAAGTGCTTCTTTTTATTAACAAAAAGACAAGGAATCACTATTTAATCTGAAGAGACCTTCATTTGAAACCAGAGAGCTACCAGTGACCATTAAGTTATACTACCTGACTGGTTCCACTAAAACAACACACTTTCAATCTGTATTGGTTGTGGCATATTTTTTCCTTTTCAATAAGTTTTAGCTGCTTCCTTTCCTTTAATAAAATGTTTCAAATCTTTCATAATCATCACTGATGACTGTTACTATATTCTTTCCTTTCTCTGTTGCCATTAGCAGCCACATTTTTAAATGACTTATTCACATTAAAACATTTTTTTTGTTAATAAAACAACACATTCTGTGGGGAATTTCTACTGTTGTGGTTCAAGAAAACATTTAACTATTGAAAATACCTTTAAGTTTCATGTAGCATGAATCAAGATTTCAAAAGATTGTTTTAAAGTTTTCAATCCACTATGAAAACCAGTGAAAAAAAGATCATGACTAATTCATGTTTCGTTATTCTAAGCTTTCCTTGTTCTAACATCTGATGATATAAACATATGCCAAGTAGATAGATAACCTACAGTATATCCATATTACACTCTTTTGTTGGAATCTTTGTACCTTTACTTTAGTATAATTTCAATGATAAGATATCTAACCGTTGAAGATCTGTGAGAGCTAATATTACACCCATCACCAAGTCACTTCAATGTTTGGAGAAGATGGACTGATTCAGACCTCTTTTTCTTTTTAAGGCATCTTGTTAGCCTACAGTATGCATGAGCCTTTATGTGTTCGTGCACGGAAGGAAACTGATTCTGTCCATCATCTGTCGCACATCACATGCTTACCCAGGCGCCAACAACAGACACTACTGAGCAAAACCTGCACACTCGTGTGTATAGGGTCTTTCTTCCTCGTAACTTTAGCTCTCATTCCCTCACCTCTTCTCCTGATGTCTGTCAGATTCCTTGTGGCATATCTTTATATATTTTTTTAGACAGACTTAGATCTATGAGTGTAGGTTTGGTGCCTGAGAGGGGATGGTTGTTGGCCGGTAAAAGCACAGCTGTGAATCTTTCATGATGTCTGAGGCAGCAGCATAAGTGGGGAAGGTATAGAGTTTGGGTGGGGGGAGGTAAGAGAGAGGGAGAAAGCTTTGTTGTGCTTGGCTTTTTTCCCCTCCTGTAGTCTCCTTTATCTTTGCAAGGGATGAGAATTACTGAGGTGTTTGATACAGATGATGGCTCCAATCATCTGTATATGATCTTTTATTGAATAAATGCTTTGTACTCACTTAATCCCTACAGAGTCATGGGAGTATAGGCACCTGCCTGCACTGCTTATTGGGTGAGAGTGCATCAAACAATCACACACTGCAACACATGAAAAATAGATACTATAAAGGTTAAATGTAGGGCTACAACTAACTTTTATTTTGCAAATCGATTAATCCGTTAATTATTTTTTCGATTAATCGATTAATAATCGGTCGTTATAATAAGAATAATTAAGAAATTAAACTAGGTGAAACTAAAAAGTTTCAGGATAGAACATATTGACAGACCAAAATGTTTTATTTACCTAAAATGCAAAATGTTTATATATATATATATATATATATATATATATATATATATATTATTTTTTTTATTTTTTTTGTATAATTACTGCTCTTAGTGGGTCACTCTGTCAGCTAAAGGCATGTTCTAGAGTCTTTTCTCAGTTAATGATTAATTGATTACTAAATTAGTTGACGATTATTTCAGTACTCGATTAATCACGATAAAATGATTATATGATTCAGCCCTTGTTCATTTTATAAAATACTATTTAAGTAAATGTATAGATTGCAGTGTTTTTTGATCCCTTTTGCCATGATGTTTTCTTTTTTTTTTTGTGATGGGATTTGCCCTCAATATAATATTTTTGATATCAATAGAAAAACCTGTTAGGGCCTAAAATACAATCTCAGTGTAAGAAGTTTTAAAGAATGCTTATTTTTCAAACACAGCAAAAATCAGGTTATAACACAATACTTGAAAATTGAATCGGTGTTATGTGTTCTGCTTAAATTAGTCATATGTGTGAGTTGTTTGGCGTTGTACGGTGCATATTTGTAATTATCCTTTTGTCCAAGATCATTAGAACTTCATAGATGCTTCTGAGCTTTATTTCATCTATAAAACTCCTCTGACTTAGGTTTCCTGTACGATATAGCTCTTTAAGAACATCCTAATTAACTTTAAGAGTTCATCAGCATGATGCCTAAATTCAAGCTATAAATGTAATATGAAGAATATATCAGTGCATAAGACTACTCCCCATATAATATTTTAAATACTTTTATATTGACAGTTTTGGTCCCATGTATCATACCCTAACTATTATCAGCCCCTTTGAAAAGCCCTGGTTTTTTCAGAGTTTGAAAGCTCGGGGTGTTTTTCGATACAGAATTAATACGGGTAATTTAACAAAGTCCCACACTGCAACCAGCAGAGACATAAACTGCAGAAGCTTAGTCAATATAAACTTTGTTTATGTGGTTTAAGTTCATCACAAATAGTGGTTTGAAGATGTGTGACAAAGTAGACCTTTAAACTTCATCGCTGCAGTTAGTTTATTAAGAATCAGCCCACTTTAAAAATGTGTTTTCAGAGTGGCTCTGCCCTGTCAGGTACCAACGGTTGCAGGCTCCACTGGCTCCTGAAGAGGATATGCTAACCAGTGCTGTAATGTCAGCCAGTCAATGGGTCATTACCTGTTAATTAATATGCCCCAAAAAGGTTTGCTTGCTTATTTCTGTCAGAAATAATGAATATGTGCATAACTACAGCTTTGAGTAGTTTATCAAATTGTAGTGACAAAAAGATCAATGATTTCAAATTGGATGACTTCTTACTGACACCTCTCGGATGGTACTAGAATACAAATGACCTTTATAGCTGTACATCCTTGATATGCAGAAAATGCTACCGTTTTTATCTGTTGAGTGCAAAGGTCAAAGCCATAAACCTCTCTTGCATCTTCACCGTAACCCTGTGTTGTATTAGCTGCAGGTAAAAGGAAAGTATAAGCAAAGAAAGTAGTGCCCAAGCTGTTCAATGCCTCAACATCAATCTTTTCACCTAAAATCGATTTGGCACAAGCCAACATTGCCACGCAGTAACTTCTACCTTTCTTTCGTCTGCATCCTCCTCTTCTTTTTTCCCCTCACACTCCAGTTCAAAGCTCTTCTCTCAATGTTTGCTTCCTCCTCTTTATTGGACACTATTTTTACTTTCTCCTCCTCCTAGTCTTCCGCTCTGAGGGTTGAGCATCCATCTGTTTTCCAAATGAGGAGATGAGTTGTTTGTCTGATGTGGTGGACTCTGTGGTTACCCAGCTGGTTTATGAGTGAATGCATTTTTTATGCTCTGAGGAGATTAAGGCAGTATGAATGTGTGGAAACAGTAATGATTTATAGGTATCTGCATCGTATTTACATAACATTAGATCAGAGCTGAACAATTGGCTGTAGTTTTGCTTTATGTATGTTTTTTTTGTGTGGATGATCACTTAATGACATAAAGATGCTCATCACACCTCAGTTGCACATGATGGATAGATACTCACAGCACTAACATTATTAAGTCTTTGTAGGTAAATATTTTTATAAATGAGAAAGGGCATATTTTCAGGATCTTTAATGATTTTTAATGGGTTTTTGCTAGAGGAGTGTAGCAAAACATAAACTAGAAGATGCGGGCACTCTTTCTTTTGCCATAGATCTAGATATATAAGATAAAAGGATACAATTTGTAAAAGTAGATGACTGTAGGGCTCACTGACCCATCTGAGACAGTCTGATTAAAATGCAAAATAATAAAATATTCCATATTAGAAAACCCAGTCAATTGCATTTAGCTGTTGACTTGCAACAATCCCTTAAATGTCATTTAAAAGCTGCAAACATGTCCTCTAAAGCCTCTTATCTGTGAACTGACCTGGGGAATTGCTTATCAGCTTTAGAAAGCTCTTTTAGGGGATTAAATAAGAGGTTTGATAAAAAGTGTACTGTTTCGATCCAAATTAAAATGTTGGCATTGATATATATTGTGATATATATTGTGTCTAAAATGTAAGTATATACAGTAAATTAAACAAGTTATTTTACAACTAAACTTTATTATATGCCTTTAAACTTTAGCACGACTTAGTTTGATGTTGTTTCTTGCAACTAGTTTTCTTATGTGTTAACTATATTTTTATAGTTCTTTTAATTTATATGAATTGTTTTAAGCTAGCTTCAGCAGCACTTTATTTCAGCTGTTGAGGTTTAATAGTGCTTTATGAATTAAGTTGGTATGGTATGGTTACTACCTACCACTTTATCTATGTCACTAAAAAATGTGGGTGCATGAAATCAATCTGAAAACCTTCACTGTAAAGAGAAAGGAAAGGTAATGAGCAAAATTACAGCTCTCTGCTTTGGACTTTACCTGTCATGCATCGTGGGTGGTAACTTGAGCACGACTGTGGTTTTCTTGGTGGTTTACTTTAAATACAGCTACCTTAGTCCTGAACTGCTGCTTTCCGTTTGACTAACATTTGCCACTCAGTATTACTTTGCAGTCACACCTTAGATTTCAGCATTCATTTGCAAAACATATAGGGAAATAGGAAAGATATGCAGTTAAGTATTACGGTGTTTTAATTTGTTTGGAAGCAACAGGAGACAACCAACACATTTTTTGATCTGTTCATAGCCTGTCTGAACAAGTCCCTTTACTTTTGCCCATGTTTAATCTTTATATTGCAGGGCACTTCTTATCATGCGTCACCCGAAAAATTTTGTTGTTGCTTTTTTTCTCTAAATCCCCACCTCTGAAAAGCCCAACATGCCTTGATTACTCATATGCTTCATGTAAAATGTCACAGTTAAAGGTCACAGATTATTTTTGGGCGGCATGTCAAACTACTATAAGGGGGAGGTCGTTATGTCACTGCATTTCAGGCTTCCTTCATAGAGGGAAAAGTAATTAGAGCAAAGGAGAAAAAAAAAGTTTAAATTATAATGTGCATCTGCTGGGTAATAACATGCTTTATTTGCAATGTCGCAAACTCTGTAAATGCAGAAACATAACTTCCCTTTTCCCTGAATGGTGGGAAGTCTTACCTCTATGGAGCAGAGTGTCGACAACATTGCAAGCATCTGAAAAACCATTATCAGAGACAAAAATGGGAATTATCACTCAGGTAGTTTCATAGCTATTGCTATATTATACTAAAAGTAAGCTGCCCTTGTGTCAGGATACAATTGATGAATTATCTCATCTTTTTTTGAGCCATATGTATCATTAACCTATAGCTGTGGATGCTTTCGCCATCTGCTTGTTTCATGACTAAGAGGTTACAGCCTTACATGCACTTGCACCTGCCCTGCTGATGAGATCAGTGCTGCAGGGTATTATCTGTCTTAGATCCTACTGAGTGTGATTGGGTGTCCCTGCCAGTGAATCTGTGACAGCTCTCCAGTGTAGAACAGACAGCCTTGACATAAGCTTCTGTGATTATCTTTGATACCTGTTAGTGGATTGAAATGATGACTGAGTTTAAGGTTAAGAAGTGTATTTAAAAGGTCGAATTAATGAGGCATAATATGGTTCCTTTCAGTATATTTATGAAAAGAAAACCTTCGGAATATACTGAATGACAATACACTCTGACTGAGGCAATATAAAAAATCCAAGACTTTGCACCTTATGATTTTCACTTGTGTTTCTACATGCAAGAAGCAGATTTAGGTCTATATTTAGCCAGACTGCTGCAAGAGAATCCCAAGCCTGCAGACACATGCAGTTAAAGCTGCTGTGCCGAGGAATTCACCTACCTCCCAAGTGTTGGCTATTATGTTATTTCATGTTTTGTTTTGTTGTTTTATTGTTATTTTATGAAGGTTCTGGTTTATTTCATCTCAACCTATTGGGAATAAAAGATGAGTTGATTTGATAGTGGGGGAGTACTGGATAAAAACAGGCTCCTTAGCTCATAACATTTTAAAGAATTTTGGTGCTTTAGATTCTCTTTGTATACCAGCATATCTGTTTAAGTTTTTGAAATGTGATGCATTACAAAAAAATCTTTTAGTCTCAAAGATAAAAGGTTCAATGCTGTTTTTTATCTTTGCATATACACATCTTCTATAAGCAATCGGTGAGAGGCAGGGTTCACCATTGACATGTCGTCAGTACAGAGAGAGATTTAAATCCACTGTTTACCAAACATACATATTTTTATGCTTGCACTGTTGGATATCCAACATGGAGAATATACAAATATAAAAAAAGACCCCTCCTGTTGTGATGGAAAATTGTTAACCTCATCTTTCATGATGATTCATAAATGTCTATATCATTTATTATAGTTTTTAGGGTCATTTTACCCCATGCCATTCTTACAATGTGAACAAGATTAACCTTAGCCTTCTTTGCTACAATTATTTAAAAACTTTCAGTTGTTGCTTTGAATGTAAATGTGAGTTTAGGCAAACAAATACATAAAAATATGAATAAAACACATTCTCCTATTTTTTTAAGGGTGAAGCTCAACACAGGGATCTCTCACCTTTATGAGACTCATTCTAGCCTTCCCTATATTTTATAATGTCTTGGGGAAGTGTACTGCTGTATTAGTTCATATTATCAGGGAAATGTGAAGATTTAAGCTCAGGTTTATTTGACGGCTTTGCAAAGACTTTACCAGCAGGGGAAATAAAGGTGAAGTATGCTGTTGAAGCAGGCAGACATAATCTTAATACAACTCTGTATCTGAATTCCTCTGAACCAGTAAGTAAAGCAGATCTGGCATAAGGAATTTACAATGTCATTTACAAAAAACATCTAGTGACATTGGTGCAGAGTATATTACTTGTTTGTTCTTTAAATTATTAAGAATAAATTAATGTGAAAGTAAAGCTTTGATTAAAGCTTAATTTAAATTACCAGATGGTAAAGCACACATAAGAGAAAAGTAGGTTTTTTTCAACTTTCTGTGATGTTTTTAGGTAAACCTGGTGTAAAAACCAGAAAAACCTGGTCAATAGAGGCTCTTATTTATCTTAATCATTTTGGCTAATTTTCCATATTTTCATTCTATATTCTAGAGGTAACAAGTAAAACCAGGCAGTGGAGTGGAATACAACTTTCAAGCCTGTTTTATGCAGAGGTTCACCAAGAAACAGTCATAATTAATGTGCATCTTCCTGTATTCATGATTATATATGGTTATGGTAAGAATGTTAGACCTAATCTACTCTGTGTTATATTTACCACTAAGACATTAGTAAGAGTGCATCTAAAATACAACTTAGTGATCCACTAAGATAAAAGGGCTACACAGCAAGTTTTAAATGGGAAGATTATAGAATAGCCCGAATCTTACCAGGACTGGAAGAATCATCTTAGAGAGCATTTAAAGTCAAATGACTAAATTACTCTCAAATATTCATTGTTTTGTTTTTGTGGTTTTTTGTACCTGATGAAATTATGTCTTTATTTTAATGGCTGAAAACATGACTGGATGTTTTTGACCTGCTGTCAGCTTTTTTATTGCCATAGAAAGGTGTTGATTTGAAGCTCTTAGATCTTTGCAGTGATGTAGGGATAGACCTATTATTATTGTGAAAAACAATCTTGTGAAAATAAGTAGTAATGTTTCAAAGCAAAATAAAGAGCATGTGTTGTTGATAATGTTATTTTGAATAATTCATCCACCACAGCAACAATTTAAATGCCTCACAAATACTTTGAAGAAATCCCACAACGGTATCCTGAACAAACTTAAGAACATTATTATGTAAAATCCAATATTAAACTTATATAAACATTAAAATAAACATTGAGTAGAAGATATAAAAAAGGTATTCTCCATTACAACACTATTTACAGTGGTTTTCATTTTAATAATGGATATAAGGGTTTCTAACTTTAGCTCTTTCTGTAGATTATGCCACCCCCAAGGTGCTGAATAAGAAAAAGCGTTTTTTCCCCCAACTTTCAAAGGAACCACTTCGGTAGGTAACAGAGCCAACAGAGAGGAGCTCACAGAGGTACAGAGGAAGTTTGCAAGTATAGCTCAATAAATCCAGATATACCAGGGCTGTTCTTTATGAGTTTTAAGTGTTTTATGTTTTAAGTCCTGCAAACTAAATCATAAAGATTGCACTGATGGGTGAGAGACTTTGCATTTGCTATAAATCTTAGTGATACATGATCAACTATGAAAGCATACATTGAATTATATATTGCATATGTATATTGCCCTAGAAGTTACTGTGTTCATTTAAGGCTTAGACTTAGACAATATATATATATATATATATATATATATATATATATATATATATATATATATAATTTGTATAATTCAAGACAGAAGAGTTCTTTTTTTATGTCACTGATTCCCAGAAGAAGCCTTTTTTTTTTTCAAAGGAACAGTTTTTGTATTTGATGGGCTTTGACTCCAATGACATCCAGTCACGGCCTAACAGTTGTGCACAAATGCATGACTAAAAAAGGCTTAACATTTTTATTTCCACTTTCATTGCTACAAAACAAATATCACACAATATTTTTTTTTTATCAGTTTTTAGGTTCATATATCCCACCCCTCCTGGTACACATGGTTTCAAATAACTTGCCCATCTCTCATCAGATAATTACAGGTTCTCTTGTGAGATAATGTTGCTTGTATTTTAGTCGTAATGAGCGGAACAGCTGTCAAAGATCTAAGATGTGCTCAGTATGCATCAGCCCATGTATCAGGGCTTCAAGTTTCATGCTACAAATAATGGCTGCACTTTGCTTCATTCAAGCTTCCAGATCCCCTGAGGCTTCAAAAGACGACCACGTGGCTTTTCTCCCCATAGCTCTAATGAGCCAGTGTCAGACTCATTCAGTTTCCTCACTGTTCAGGTTCTGAAGACTTGACCTGGAAAAAGCTGACCTCAGGCTGTGACCTAAAGTTTGAGTGCAAACTCCTGAGCGCAGAGATTTGATGCCCCCCAACTGAGAGAGAGAGCATTTGCAGAAAATCCAACCCCATGTTACCCCTGTTTGTCCCTCTTTCTACCCACACAAACATTCATACCTGCCCTACTGCCGTTCACCACCTTCCAATCTTGGATTAGGCTTTATGTCTAATCTGCTAATCTAAACCAGCTAAGCTTTTTAATAGCAGGTCCTCCAACATGATTTCTTGTTCCCCTGCTTTGAAGCACTTCCTTCTAGGGTTTATCTCATTCTTGTTTTTTTTATTTTCTTTCTTCTTTTATAGTTATATTTCATATTGGTTTGTAATGAAGGGAGACAGAGCAGGCGTGTTTACAAAAGGGCTAATCCCTGCAGTTGGAGATGGTTCAAGTGACCCATGGCTGCTCAGCAATTATTCACGTACTTGCACAAATGTGCACACTCACACAGGCATATCATGGATCTTTGCAACATGCATGGCATGCACCACTGGGCAAATGTTTAGGCTTTTTTCAAACTGTGTGTGTTTGAGTAAAAGTGGTCATTAGCGTAAGAGCTTTAAGATGCACTGAGAAATAACATAGAATTATGGCATTATATGGAGGAGTTGGTGCCAAGAGAGAACACATAATCACACAGAAACACACAGGGTTAATGTGTGGGTTGTAGGGATATTTTTACTTGGCAATTTTTCACCCAGTACTCTGAGTTTGTCTGCCCATTGTGTTCCTCTTTTTGACATATATCAAAATCCCTTATTTCAGTTCGCTCCATAGCATCAGTATTTTGCTGTCATTTATTCTAAAATGGTAAAACATCAACAAGAAAAAAAAAATAATGAAAACATTTTATGAGACATCAAAAACATTGGAAAAACTTTGAGTTTTCAAAAATTATTTCATACTGTGATTAATTTGGTACTTGTGACTAAATCATTGCGATTGTTATTAACATTGATTGTGCCATGGACTCCTGTCTTAGGTACTTTTGCTGCTGTAATCTATGACGGTAATACATTTTCAAGAATAAATTCATAATATTACCAGAATAAAGCTGCAATTTATGAGAAAAGTCATTATATTAGGATGAAAAAAAATGTAGCTTTAGTGAGAAGAAAGCTTTGATAGTGTTATGGAGATCTGACATAATTACCTCATTCTACATTTTAATTCGGGCCACTGAACTTTCTTGTAAAGCTTTGCATATTTTTCTTATAATATTACTTTATATGTTATTACGAATTTATTCTGGTAATTTTACGGCTCTGATCTTACAATATTTAAAAATTTTGATAATATTTTACTAATAGAATTAACATAAGGACTTAATTCATATAAAATCTTACTTCATTTTTGTAATTAATTGTAATACTATTCTATAAAAAATAATACAATTTCAAAACTTCTAATTTCTTTCTATTCTGAATCCTGTTTCTAGTCAGAAATAGACTTATGCTACATAGATTTTTGTCTTACATTTAAGCTCAGCCTAAAGGTTTAGGCTATTTTTCAGTGTGGTCCTGTTTCTCTGACTGTGACTGGCTGGATGTGCTCTCTTTCATCCTCTGAAATGGGAGCTGGCTCGGAGTTTGTCTGCCTGGCTGTGTGTTTCCTGGACAGGGCCGCCTGTGGAGCTGGTTGACAATTGTCTTGTATCTCTGCTTCTTTCTGTATGTCTGCTTGAATGATCTGGTTGAACTGTATTGTGCCTTGAGATGATATGTGTTGTGAATTGGCGCTATATAGATAATTGAATTGAATAAATAGGCTGGAAAACAAGAAACCTCATTGAATTTCCTGCAGATTAAAGCTTTGGGCAGCTTTTCTTGATGGGTTAAATATTTTGAACCGCTGTGAAACTCAAACATGCAGTGTTTCAAATCATATGTCAATTGAGGCTTAAAAGAATCGATAAAATAATTAATTGGTGGGGTTCCAATTTATCAGACATTTGTTAGTTTATCATTTTTTTCATGCCTCTGTCTCCAATATTGGAGTCTTAATGCTGCTTCTTTGTTTTTTTCTTTTTTATTACTCTCTAATCCTTCTCTTATCCTCTCTCTCTGCTCCTATCATTACAGCTCCTCCTGTCTTCTATCCTCCATTGCTTTTCACTGGATAGTAAAATGGTAAAAGTGTACTTTGAGAGGAAGTCCTTGTGGGACATTAAATCACATACAGGTGGTCTTAAATGATGAAGAGAGTGTGAGATGGAAGCACTCACACACACATTCATCCAGACATTCCATCAGACTCTCATTTAGGTAGCAGTAATTTGCTGCAGTAAGTGACAGGGTTATTGTAAGACCCTCATTAGGAAAGGGAAGCAGTGAATAAACGTCTGAGTGAAGGGAATAAATTCAAACCACTACGCCACTTTTATTGCTGCGCTATAAGCTGCTTTGATGTGGTGTGTGATAGCAGAGCAAGGACAGGCTCAGGGCATGCGTTAAAATTAAGTCCTTTTGCACATATTTATTTTTTTTGTTTGCTTATGGTTTTCCTCTCTCAGATTTACATGCACCATGGTGTTTGTATGCATATGCTCTTACAGTTGGAGAAATTGTAGGTCATTGGGTAAAGTGAAGAAGACTGTTTCCACAGCAACAGTGTGCAAAGGTGCTTCCTGTGACAAACTTTCATCTCAGCGGGAGAGAGTCAAGTGACTACAGGAAAGTTCAGTGAGTTAAAGGAATTGAGCTATAACATTAAAATGAAAAAGTGGAAGACGTTAAGCAGATGTATGATTAGTTAAATGAAGGCGGGATGGATGAAAGCAGGAAATGTTTTTCTAGAAGAAGAAAAGACTTAAAGATAAGAGGAGAAAAACACATTAAATGTTTGCTATTGGTTAGGTAATCACTAATTTGTGCCTTAACTTTTTGCAAATTTGTTTCTTACTCTCATGTTTAAATAGATTTTAATAAATACTATTAACAGCATTCATTTTTGAGATCTTTCAATACATTTAAAAACCCCTAAATGATTTAAAATTAGACCTATCTAGTAGGGATCTCCCATTCCGATATTAATATCGGATATCAGTACGATATAAGCCAAAAAAATTTATGTCAGATTTTAGCTGCTGGCATCTTAAATCTCCATAATTTTAAATAGAATAGAAACAGTTTGCTTCTGTTAAAGGGTTCTGTAACTCTTAGTTTAATTTTAAATGGGTCAGCTCTTTTCATACCTTTTGATGTTGACTTTTCTTCTCTGTGTGTGATATTACTTTACTAACATCCTACAGTATAAAATAAGTAAGAAAAGCTAGTATGATTCATGCTAATATTATATTGGGTCAATATCGCTTTGGTCCAATTCTCAAAGCTGCAATATCTGTACTGTAATGAAAAATAAAAGGACACCCTTACTATCTAGAATACTTCATTTCTTTAAACCATGCAGTTGTGGATTAAAATCATTTTACAATAAACTTGTCCTTTAGATTTAAGAAATAACTTCACAATAGAAATGCAGAAAACAAACTTTTATATCTGTGTTAACAAAGCCATTTCTATACCAGGTATGCTGAAAAATAAAATTCCTCTTGTTAATTGCTGCCATCACCTTCTGTTAATACCTTTAGGTAATAAGGGTCTGCCATCTCTGATGACATTTTCCCTTTGAAAAATTTGTTCACATAAGATTATATTTTTCTGTGGCTTTAAACAATACATTAAATCATCATCCCTTATTTGTATTATTATAGCGGGTAACTTAAGTTAATGATGTTCAAGGTCTTTTTATTAAGACCAGAAACTTAAGGAAGAAACTTCCAAATAGAGTTTCAGGTTGAGGAAAAACATGCATTAACCCTTAGTTCACTATGTTTAAACAGCAATGTTCATGTTCTAACAGGTAATTTACTAAAAAACAAACCATAGATTGTTTGTTTTTGGATTTTTGTTCATAAAGAATTCTACCATTCAAATAACATTTACATCTCATGCCTTTAAATCCAATTTAAGGCTGTTTTCATGCATTAGAAGTTGCAAGGCTAATGTTAACATGTTTTGTGTTTTGACAGGACTTGTTAATAATTTGGTGCTCACATTTGCAGTGCTGTTCTGTTTGAACGCATGCAGACGAAATTAAGTTGATTACTCCCCCTTCTTAGACATAGGGCTTTGCTTTGAAGATTGTGAAATTTAATTATCAAGGTTGCAGTTGTGCAAAGAGCAAATCACATCCCACAGTCAGTTTGGGAGCTTTGGCAAGCCAACACAATCTTTCTGTCACTGTAAACCTCATTATAAAGGGTGAAAAAACACTTTAATTGTTTTGGAAAAAACACATTTTGGGGTTTAGAAGAATAAAATACTTAGCCTGTAATTCGTGTCTATGAAAATAGGCTTTGAATAGACTTAGAATAGGTTATGCAAAATATGTCCTCATTGCTAGGATTATGGTTGATGAAAATCACAGGCAGATTAAAAAAAAATTAACTCTAATGCTCAGCATTTTAAAATACCTTGATCATGACATCCAATGCCAAATATTAGTTAGAGACAATATTTTCACTCGTGGCAGAAGTATCTTTGAATTTTGTTTTTTCAGAATGAAATATTTACAACTTATACCAATTTACAGTTTCTATATAAATGCTAATGCTTAAAGGTATAGAGGAAGATTTTTTATTTCCGGGTGGATCATCTAAAAAAATTAGACCTCTTTACTGTCAATCATTCTGGTGGTATGTTTACGTAATCCTACATGCTCGACCCGTTAGTTATCTTTTTCTGTACATACGCTCTTTCAGGCGTATATATCTGTGGTGAGCTACGGTTTCAGCCAATCATTGTAGCCAACCTTTCCCATGGTTCTTTGAATATGGCCGAGGGTAGTAAGAGAAAAAGTTTCTACGAAGGGTATGAGAAGAAAAGAAAGGCCTCAGAAGAGGCAGATATATCCTGAAATGCTTTGCTTGGAAAGCAACGACTAACAACAAGAATGGCGCAGGTACCGCTCAGTGGACCAACGGTTTATTGATCATCTGCCCGAATGGTATGTTGATTGAGTTGACTATAAAGTCCCCGCTGTATACAGTGATTGAGGGATTTAGGGGTTAGGGCGGACATTCGGACACTGTAAGCTTGTATGAGCTATGAGAACAGCAACTTTTAAACAGTATGCACGAGGAGAAATGGACTTGCATGACTTTTTAAGTGGAGAGGGCGAGTCTTTTAAAAAATTGGACAAAATCCTCCACAATACCTTTAGCGTTTCCACTTAATGGTTACAACTATAGTATATTAGTGAAATCGAAGTGGATAAGCTATAATTTGTAAAGCTGTTGCCCTGATGGCTTTAAATCAGGTGATTTAGCAGTAGGTCATGCTTTATTTGCATATACTGTCCCGGGTTAATTCTGTCTTACTATTATACCTCTACATTGAATACAGTTAGTGACAAAGATAAACTAAATCTTTGGGGAAAACAGAATTATGAACTAAATCATTGTTTTTCATTCATTTTTTTTCAATGACATGCATTGAATTCCTAACTTAGCGGATGTACTTATGCTGATTAAGAAGGCTAGGATACTGTTTTTTAACAAGAAAATAATCAAATACTATATTATATATATACATA
>NW_015150696.1:212989-222538 GCF_000732505.1 Cyprinodon variegatus
ACATCCGCAGCAACATCTGCTGGACTGGAAGTTGTATATCACTTAATTTGGCTGATGTGCGCCATCCATAAATGTATTTTATTTGTTCATTTTTTTTATTTTTTATAATCGATTCTTGCCTTCAAGATCACAAAAATTAGAATCGTGATGCATCGTCATGACGATTATTTTGCACAGCCTTAATATATATATAATCTAATAAGACTATATATATATTTGTGATGAGACAGCATAGACAAACGAAAAAAAGAATGGTTGTGACTGTAATTTCTAGATAGCAAACTCTAACATTGTACTCCTGAAAAGGTATCTCTCACTGATTGATTTGATGAACTATGACTAAATAAGAATTTTCAAAATATCTGTTGCTTTTCTGTCCAAAGACAATTTTCTATAGTCTGAATAATAATCTGAAGAACGCTATGGGTAAGAATGATGACAGCATATTTACTTTTCATGTCTTTTAGTCAGAATCAGCTATGAGCCAGTAGGGCACGTGGAACCTTGTCATTTCATTATGCTTTACAGTGTGCTGAATCAGCTTCAGTAAACGCTATCCCTTACCTTGGCGAGAGATTATTCTGCAACAGAGGTGCTGCTAAAACGTGTGATAAAGCACTTCTGCAGCAGCTGAGGGTGTAATTAGATTTTCACATCTCATTACACCTTGCTAGGTGCCTCAACAATTCTGGATCTGGAAAGGTTAAAAGCATTTTTTTTTTAAGTGTTCATTTAATGCTGACTTGTGCTACCACAGTAATTAGGGAAATATTATCAAAAGAAGGTTAAGTTGATCAGCATAGATAATTAAATGCATTTTTGTGTTGAAATGATCCAATCCAATAAATACAATCAATGAAATGCCCAAACTAACCTGCTGCAGCTCCTTTTTACAGGTTTGTTTGTTTATTTATTTTATAAATATGCTTCCTATTGAGCCTGATATGAGGCCACATAGAGAAAGGAAAACTGTCTTTATATAGTTTGTTACAATAATAGGACAATTGGTCCTTTTGAATTAATTTTCATTAATCTTGCTGTCTATGAGGCCATTGTGTACAGATTGAACAATGTGATGAGATCACTAATCAGACACATAGTGAGCCTCTGTTTTTCATTTTTTATTTGTTTTAAGAAATACATGTTACATAAAAATACATGTTACCGTACATAAAAATCATCTTCACCTTATTGCTACACAAGCAAGATAATTTAATTCACACTTTTTTTCACTATTTTCTCTTTTTCTTACTGTTTTTACCACCATAAACTGTAATACCTTCATAAAGAATCCTGATTTTCTGTTATGTTTAGGAATTTCAGACCATTGTTAGAACCCTTAATGAGCCACTGTTTTTATCTCATGCTCAGTCAGAAATTATTTATTTTTGATTATAGGAAGCATAGTTCTTGGTCTACTGTTAGAATGGGTTGAGTATTAAGCCGGTTTATTTCTAATTAAGTAGTATACCATCTTACATTTTAATATTGGATAATACAACAATCTCTCTTAGTACGCTAATATAAGGTTAAATGATGGTTTCAGAGAAAGAAACCTGTAAGGCTTTAATGATTTAACAAATCACCAACAAAGTATGAATTCACTGGTTGAAATTAACTTTTTTTTCCTCCTAAAACATTAAATTCAACTGTTTTGATGGATGAAATATAAACTAATATCATAATAAGTGATGTTGAGGACATTTCTATGCCTTTGCGTTTAATATGTTTTTATAAAATTTCATATTTTTACAGGATACCAAGTTATTTTTCATAGCTGCAACAAGTAAGTTATTTTTAAAAGCAATTGCAAAATGGATAAGAAAATTATCAAAAAAATAAAAAAAGTTTAAACTTTTTTGTATTTTTCTTAATAGGGCAAGATTAAAAGAGAATATGTTTTTTGTAATATTGGAGCATTAAGGTTAATAGTTTCAATTTATTTTACTCAAGGCCACTCCCTATTTAACCCAAGAAACGAGCTACAACAAGGCGTTTTTCTAAGTTTACTTCACATTTTCACAAATTAATTCAAAAACCTAATCGACTGAGCATGGTATAACAAGTCAGTACCAAGCCCAAAGCAGTTCTGTCACTGCAGGTTCTGAACAGTTTAATCCCTAAAAATTCACAGCTTTCTTTTCTTTTTTTTTTTTATTATTTTCAGTTCTGAAAATGTAGATGCTCATTTGGTAAAATTAAATATTTATGTGGGAAAATTTTTTGCAATGCTTCAGCTCTTCGAGGCATTGACATAATGCCAAGTGCAAGATCGCTCTGCCTGTGTGGAAACACAAGCCAGTGAAGCCAAAGCTCCGACAAAGGCAGATAGTTTGTATGACAACACAGTGAAGCCTAATCCCACCTGAGGCATTTAATGAGGCATTTTGCCCGATCAGGAAACCTTAAAGCAAAAACAGCAGGTAAGGATGAGAGGATGAATAATAAGGGACATAATCAGGCTGGGTGTGAGTGAAGTTGGATCTGATGTCCTTTTGAGGTCACAAAAGCGGGTGAGTATATATGTTACATTAATGAGAAGGTAAAAAGCCAAAACATGTTTTCAATCAATAATATAATCAGGGTCAGTATTAATATTTGTAGCCCAAGCCAACACATTGCGTTTTTATTTTATAATGCAACACAAGCTTTTTCCAAACGAAATATAACCAATTTTATTAGAAAATGACACATTGTTTGTCACCTTCGTACTGACAAACCACCCGTAGAGCTCTTTAATTACTTAGCTGTTCACACCAGGCCTGTCGATCTTTTACATTTTACTTGACTCCTTTTCATTTTTTGGAAATATGATTAAATGTTTTCCACCCTCTCAATAATTCAGGGGTGTTTTTGAATTGCGTGCTCCCGACTTACAACATTTACTTCTTTTATTTAATGTCGTTTTTAACAAAATTTCCATACGGGCAATTCCTTCGTTATAAAAATCCTGGCAAAGTTGTAGGAGAGAGACACTGCTCCGCCAGGAAACAGCTTTTTCTGAAAGCTTTTTCCATCGCCGATTGGTAAGTAGCTTTTGAAGGATTGATTGAAAGGGGGTGTTACATCACTTTGCCCATGTATACTAAGTAGATGAGGACCAGAGTGTTAACCCAAAACATTAGTGGTTCTTATGTGATTTTGTTGTTATTAACCATTTTCTTACATTTTGTATGGCTCCTTTGAGGGGAGGGGGCTGGCGTACCTGTGCAGTATCATACGGGTTGCATCATTGGCGTCTAATGGATATGTTTTTTAAAGGCAGCTGATAGCTGTTTTTTTGCATATAGCTTTTTAGTGCTGACCTAAAGGTAAAGGTGTAAATATTTTGTGTGCATGATCAATATTCTAAAAGATCTGCAGAGATTGAAGCTTACCTTTTCCTGATCTGGATGGAGGGAAAGATGGAGTGAAGCGAAGCCATGATTTCTCTCCCTTGAGACATGATTATTTATTTCAGTTGGGGCTTGCCATGTTTAATGGATGAGGGAAACCACACAGTGATTTACCAGACAGACTGAATAGACAAGTGTACATAATGGCAAACAGCTCATGTGGAAGTTTGTGGATCTTGGGTTGACATAGGAAGAATAGTCTATGTTTGGTCTACCACATTTGTGAGGACCAGCTCATGTCCTGAGAAAAAACTGTTTGCTAGGAGCATGAGATAATCCACAGCAAAACAGTGATATATATCATTGTGATCATTACAGCATTGCCATCATCAAACTTCAGTGGTTTCACAAGGGTTCCGGTGTGGTATAGTTATTTATGAACAGAGCATTGAGACCTGGGTAGAAAACACTATCACAACAATTGTTCTTCAGTGGGAGAGAGTGCTCCCTGTCCTCACCTGCTGGTGCAAGTCATTCAGGAATCTGGTGATGATCAGGTGGTGGTACTGTAAGCTGGGGGAGGTTGTAGTGGAGGATGTTTGGACTGATGGTCAAGGCCAAGCTAAAATTCACAAGCAGGAACTTGGTGATCACCACTGGGTGGTCGAGGTGGTGAATACTAAAGTGTTGTCCCAAGCTGTTTGCATCATGTCAGGTAGGATGCATCTGTAGCTTGTAGGTGGTAGTCAAGAGCTTTCAGTATCCTAACTGTATACATATGGGAGGTGAGCTCAGCTTGCAAAGTCAAAGATAAATTAGATGCATTACCTGCAAAAAAAAAAGTTTCTAATATATACACTAGGGCTGAAACAATTAATCAGATTAAACTTGATTAATCGATTATTGAAATAATCGTCAACTAATTTAGTTATTGATTAATCGTTAAATGGAGTGCAGAGAATCTAAAATGTGGCTTTAGCTGAGTGACCCACCTTGAGCAGCAATTATACCATAATTGTAAAAAAAATAAAAATAATTTTGATAAAAATTAAGATAAAAAAAAAAAAAACTTTTGTCAATATGTTCTATCCAGAACTCCTTAAGTGAAAAAGGTGACAGGACTTAACAGGGGGTGAGAGACAGTGAAGCAAGCTAAGAATTGTAAGACATTTTTCTACCTCAGTTAATACATTTAAGCTTCTTACATCTGGAAATTTGCATTACTTTTTAGGTAAATCAAGTTTGCAAATATTATTCTCATTTTTTTTCATTTAGCAAATGTTGCAATGATTTTTGGTTTGGTAACAAAGGATGCTCTCAAGAGCTTTTTGCAAGGTCACCTACTAAAAAAACAAAAAGAACAACTCAACAGGGCTTTTCACAAAGAGACATTGTGAGTAATTGTGTTCTCAAAGCATATTTCACATTCTCCTCAGTGGAAAAACTGACAACTCTCAATCCCATTGGATTCAAGATTAAAGTCAGTAACAATAATTTGCCTTGACTTGCAGAGGGAGAAAAGAAAAAAAAAACAATTCAGGGAACAAATATCTTTTCTTAACAAAAATATGTTTCACCAGAAGGCTATTTGCAATGTGATTGTTGACATAAGACAAATTTACATTCCATCTTTGTGTGTTGTTGATGCTTGCACAATGCAACAGCAAACTATAGAAATGTTTAATGCATTTCTAATTAAGTTTAAAGTTAAACAGACAGTTTAATTTCAATTAATGATAAAGTTTTGATCTGAGTATTTCTAAGGCATTGACTGAATTTGAGTTTGTTTTAGTCGACAAAGTAGGATTTAAATTGGGTGTTTGTAATTTTATACTTTATGTCACCTAACGCTCTGTGGCCATGATAAGAGTTTTTACTGAATGTTAGATCATTTTCTGTCAGCTTGCAGACTGCTGCAAGTTAGCTTTTGTCTGCTCAGCACATTCGGTGGGGATGGCTCACTTGTCAAGACGAGCTCAGGTATGTTGTATCTGCCATGAGGAATGTAAGGAGACAAAGGCTGATGAAGCAGGAGTGTACAATGCCAAGAAGGAGAGTTGGAGCCAGATGCTTTGGACAGAAGGAGAAAATGAAATAAAGTTTTTTTTTCTTTTTTTTTACCTGAACACTGTGGCGACCAAGTTTGGCTGTTCAACATTTGAACACGTTTGTAGCACGTTTGTATTGTCACAGAGTATCATCTTGTTGAAACTGAAAATAAAGATGCACTAAATGTGTCTTACCTCGTTAAATTATCAGCAGAACTTTGCTCATAATCAATAATAAAGTATTTGCTCAGTCATATGCCATCTCAGCTTAGCCAGCTAAATAAAACATGTCCCTCCAGCAATAAGCTGACTAATCAGAATTTAATCGAATTTAGCCTTGTACTTTACAGATGTCTGGCTGTTTGGGGTGATGTCAGTTTGGATCCTGTAGCTGCTGCTTGAAGGTTAAATGAGACTGGACATGTAAAATAGAGAATTGGTTTTTTTAATTGAATAACAATAATATCGTCTTTAAAGAAATTCATTCAAATGCAGTTGCAACCAGATATTTACATACACATTACAAAAAGCAGTTAGACTTACTAAAACAATTTCTACTTTCTGAATGCCAGAAAAATAAGCAATATGATAAACCAATGCAATCTGTGTATAGAAGCCTTGCTTAGCTGTCCTTGTGTCCCTGGGCATCTGTGGCTAAGATGTAGTTTGTCCCCTTCAGTGGGTGAGAGAGTAAAGCGCTTGGCAGTCCCCTCACTTAAAAAGGTACTACATAACTATAGGATTTTATGTGGTAGAGTATTTTGATGTAGATTTACAGCTGTCTTCACATTAAAACACTAAAAAAAATTATAATTATTTTATATTTTGTTCATTTAAATAGACCCAACCTCTCGCCCATATACTGTTGGAGATAGGCATCGGCCCAACCATGACTCTATCAAGGACTAAGCGGGAGAAAATGGATGGATAAAATTTAATTAAAATAGGAAAATCTAAGTTAGATTTTTGTGGCTTTATAGGCTTATGATACCCTCACACATGTATCTTCCTTTTTCCAAGATCATGAGTGAAGATACAAAAAAAGCATGTATTGATAGAAAGATGTCTTGTTGCTAAATGTGTATGAAGCTCAAAGAAAACAAAAGAAAAAGACACTGTAAAGATTTCAGGCTCAGAACAAAAACTTAGCCGAAGTGAGTGGCGTCAGTATCTAAGGCAGGAACCTCTGCCGAAGGAGACAACAGGTTAGTGACCATGTCTTTCTGGAAGTGGAGGATAACAAACATGTGAGTCACTAACCTGGCCTTATAGTTCAGTCCGAGCCAAGAGGGTGAAGATGTTTCCAGCCGGCCAGCTGCCAATGCAGCGCAGCGGGTGCCGCACAGAGAGTCCCAGACACTAATTTATTGGTGGTCGGAGGACATGGAAGAGATCAGAACTGTGCATACCAAGGTAGGTAGGATAATCCAGAGGGCGAAGCCAAAACCAATGACGCTGACATGCCCGTTTTATAGAGCCAGGAGTTCAGTGATTCAGTGAGGTGCCAAGGGAGAACCAAGAACAGAGTGGGGTTACAGTTCCAGGTACACAACAAGGGAGATATCTGGCAAGAGTCCGAAGACAGGCCAGGCAAACAGATCAGACGGGAACAGGCAGGCTCAGAGGTTGGCAGGCAGAACAGGTTAGGAACAGATAATTAGAATGCAGGAATTCTAGAATAGGTCTTACCAACGGTTCAAAAGACCTGAAAGACCATTCAGAAGTAACAAGTACTTCAGAAGTAACATCAAATGTAAGATTACAGTTTATAAATGTACTCAAGAACATTTGGATGAAAAGGAAAGCTAAGAATGCTGCCTCTGAAGTATTGGTGAAAGAAAAATTGTGAAGAAGGTCATATAGTTGTAATGCAATTCAAGTACCAAGGAAATGTATGCATTGTTTTGACTTTTAGGAAAGTAATAACTTTAAAATAAAACTTTTTTTTGCTCATTCTGGCCATTAGTGAATAGAAATAACATTGTTAGTCCAGATGAAAATGTATATTTAGTGACCTACATTGAAAGTAATTGTGTCTTTTTATGCAGTGCATATAGTGTTTGTTAATATGTTGTTTCAACTGTTTGTACTCTATAATTGTGAAATATATTACACAGCCTAAGCCAATTATCTTTATATATAAAATTAAGTAAATGGATAATGGCACTCTGTTCTGAAATTAGTATAAACTTTTCAAGCAAGCTTGACAAATTAAAGGCTATTTTTTTAATTAATTCAGAGCCTACTGCTTTTTAAGCTACTTATTTTTTTTATTTAACAAGTGTATACTTGAATTTTGTATAGCCTGCAAATCATTCATTTCTTAGGTGCTGTCATCAGTTTACAGTCATCAATGTCTATGATTATGTGTCTTCATGTTGAGAACATTGATGCCTTGTTTCTGACTCAGACAAAGTCTAGTTTACTTGAGGTTAGTCTGTACTTTAAGCATCATAGTTTGTGACCTAGAGTTGAATGCCTCATCATAATAGAAAACTCATTCATTATTAGAAAAATAATTATGTTGTTTCTATTGTAGATGGATGAAACTCCTATTGGAGTTCTCTGCTCCCTCATCTGAGGAGGGCCAATGCTCACGGGAGTGTATTGTATCAGGATTGGTCTCTTTTTGTGCAGTCTTATGTGTTAATCCTTCAAGATGCAGACATGACGTTATATATACAGAAGCCAGAGGGCAAACACAGTGTGTGTAACCAAATCACCTCCTGAAACTGATTACACTTGACTCATATCTCCTCTCAATGTGGAGCCTATCATTCTTCCTTTATTGGCAGTCTTTTTCTCCCTGACTTTTTCACGTGTTGGTGTCAATGTTCATGGATGGGCACAGTATCTTGTAAAAGTTTTAATGTTAAATTACTTTTCTTTTAAAAAACCAAAACCTAATTGCTTTGTTGTTCTTTTTTTTTATGGGCCTATGATCAACATTGTTTTTTATTTTTGTTTTTTATTATAATTTAAACATACATTTTCAACTGTTTTTAATTGAAGCCTGAGTTGCTCATACACTTCAGCCACAATGGATTTCCTCTGCTTTTTGACCACCACCACAATGTCCGGTTGGTTTGTCATTACCATTCGGTTTGTCTGTATCTGGATGTCCCAAAGCATCTTGGCTTGGTCATTCTCTATCACCTTTGGATGATCCAAGTGTGTGGCCATAGGCTTTCTTGGAGGTGTTTCCCTCTTTGACCTTGGAGTTTCTAGCCCATACTCTGCAAAGATGGTCGTGTATACTATTCCAGCCACTTGGTTTTAGCACTCCATGTAAGCTTTCTCTGCCAGCATCTTACACTCTGCAGTTAGGTGCTGGATTGTCAAAGGGGCCTCTTTGCACAGTCTGCACCTGGAATCTTTTCTGGTGTGGTAGATCTGGGTCTCTATTGTTCTGGTGATCAGGGCCTGCTCCTGTGCAGCCATGATGAGTGTGTCTGTGCTGTCATTCAGTCCGGATTTGTCTAGCCATTGGTAGAATTTCCTGATATCTGCCACTTTGGTTATGTTTCGGTGGTACATCCGGGTTAAGGCTTTTCCTCCCATGATGGAACTTCTAGCGCCTCATCTCTTGTTCCCCATTGTTTCAGACATTCACTGAACCCATTGTCTGTTGTAGCCTTGTCCTTGATGTACTTATGGATCTCGGATGTTTTATCTTGGATAGTGGCTCTCACACTCACTAGTCATTGGCCTCCTGCCTTACGGCTAGTGTACAGTCTCAGGGTGCTTCTCTACTCTGAATGACATCCCAATGTCTGTGCTGTAGATCTGGGTGGTACGGATCAGTGTGTTGATGTCTCGCTCATTCTTAGTGTACAGCTTAATGTCATCCATGTAGAGGAGGTGACTGATTGTGGCCCTGTTTCTGAGTCAGTATCCAGCCAGTCTTGGCTATAGATACTGGTTGATTATTTGGCTGAGGGAATTCAGACAGTGCATCTCCTTGGTATATGCCACATTTGATGGAGACTTGTGCAAGTGTCTTGCCATTGGCCTCAAGGGTGGTTTTCCACAACCTCATTGAGTTTGCAATAAAGGCTCTTAGAATCCTGTTGATGTTGTATAGCTCCAAGCATTCAATGATCAAAGTGTGTGGCCATAGGCTTTCTTGGAGGTGTTTCCCACTTTGACCTTGACCTATATATATA
>NW_015150696.1:222989-257556 GCF_000732505.1 Cyprinodon variegatus
CTGTGCCGTTCAAGGGCTAGGGAAAGCGTTTCCAGCTGAAGGCTACGCTACGTAGCAACCAAGACCCTCCGGAGAAGTCTGTGCTTCCAGCGATTCCAACAGAGTTGGACATAGTGTGTCCTGAACCGTGGCTGTCTGAGATGGAGATACGGAGCAGCACAGAGGAGCTGCTACAGGCTACGAGATAACCACTGTAGCTAAAATGGGAAACATCCCGTGCAACTGTGAGTTTAACCCATTGCAAATCGCCTTATTGTTGCATCGGATTGATCCAGATCTCTTTGAGTTGCTGTTGGATGAACGGACTGGACTGAAGACAGGTCTGCAAAAGACTGGATTAAACTGAAGGCCTTCACTCCACCGAACATAAACAGTAACTTTAAACTTCCCCCTCCTTTCCTCCTCCTTTTCCCCTCCATGCTTAACAAGTGCTCTGCTTGGGTGAACTAGATAGAATAGTCGTGTTGGTGTTTTTATTTGAAATAGGCTGTCTGATTCAACTCTCTTTGTTTCAGTTGGGCTCGACCAGAACCCCTGGGGCCAGCTAACCTAACGGGTTTTTCTGGCTCATCGTAGTTTAATGCATTCCAGAGGCATTATTAATTTTCCTACCATAAACTGAATGAAACTTGACTGTTTTGACTGCAGTTAACATCTATGTGTCAGGGTTTATTTAAATTGTATCTGCTGCTATGATAAAGAACACTTTAGAATGCATTAAGCCTAAACTTTGAACGGACTCTTGAACCGCATACATCGTATTTGAACCCGTGGTCTTTTGTGTTAATTTTACATAGTGAAAGATTTATCACATTGGCAGGATTCACTCTTCGCATCCGAATGAACAGAGACACATTTATTTGGTTGGTGGATAATAACTTTGCTGATAGCCATAGCCTAAATTACTAAATTGTTGAAAGTCAACTGGATTATTAACAGCCAGATTCAGGAGTCCAACCTTTTAAGTAAAGGGGCTAAAACCCTGATCAGTAAGCAAATTACAGATATAATCATTCAACTGATAATAAATAACTAGTTTTACCCTTGATTTGAATTACCTATTAATCAACTATAACTTCCAGTTCTAGTTATCTAATATATTCATAATCTTCTGGTGAACTTTCACAACAAATTTATCGAAAGTAAAACTTTCAGTGTTTTGGCCCTTCTGACTTGGAGTCAAAAATTTTCCCTCTGGTGATTTTAGTGGATATTTAAATGTTGACCCTTCCAATGTTGTAAAATGTTGGTCATGACTTAAACAAACAACTTAAAAGTAATATTGTATAGCAAACAGACTTAAAAGATACCTTAAAAAGAGATGTGTGTTGAAACAAGATGCTATATAAAGTGCTGCTTCCTGATATTTAGCTGTTGCTGTTGATTTCTGTCCCTGTTATCACAATCTGCACACAAACCACCAAGTACCAGTGAAAGATTCATGGAGTGGCTATGATGAAGGCCTCTTCTCTTTTGATCAGCTTACCCCGAAGGAAAAATCTTTGCCCTTCAACCTGAATACACACCCACGCATGTACATACACACTGTCACGCTTGCAGCCACCAGCACTGGACCTGTTAGGAGGGTGGAGAGCAGTGAACCACACAGCTTAAGGGGAACTTACTCACCCTTAGCCTTCTTAGACGTAGGCTCACGGACACACACTCAGAGAAAAATCTGGAGAACTGTCGTCTGTCATCAGACTAATGTTGCATACACGTCTGTAGGCTATTTGAAGCATGCTCAAATAAATCTCCATGAACAAAAAAGATATGCATTTCAATTTGTCTTGCAGTCTTAAGAATATCCATAAAACACACAGAAATGCCAAAGGCAAGACATTTTACAGTCTTCTGGAGTCTATAAATCTATACCCTTCATTAAAATAAATCTTGACTTGAGGAGAAAAAAGGATTTTGTCATATGTTTCCAAAGCAGAGTTTCTGGCTTGGACTCAGGAGAACCAAATAATAAGATGGTAAATTTGGTCAATTTTGAGGACTTTTTGCATTATATAATTATTGAAGAGCTAGTGAAGGAAAGAATTTTTTGCACATCTGTTTGCACATCTTAACATCAGTCTTTGTAGATCACCCTCAACACGCCCACTTTTTGCATGTGCAAAAAAAATATATATATGCAATTCAGCACCTCTTATTTAGAATCTTTGAAGATTGGGCCCATAGTGTAGTGGGACTTGACAGATGGAACAATACTGCCTATTTATAAACGACTATCTGCAATGCTATTAGAACTGATACCATGAAGGTTTTAGTTTGATACTGTAGTATGGCTGGAACTAAAATGGATAGAATTTTAAAAAGGCTTTTCTCTGAGTGACATAACCTTATTTTTTTTTAAATTGTCTTTATAGTTGGTCATGATACCACACACTTTAACACGATTACATGGACATTTAGATTAAGAAACTGAAATGAATGCCACTGTTTCTTCCATACTTCTGACAATAAATATTTTGAGCTTTTTCTTTCTTATATACTAAAAACTGACATTAACCAAGTATAAAAAGTAAAGTAAAAAAATATAAAAGCAGTCTCCATGTTGTTAATCATTAAGAAACCATTAGAAGTATGACTGATTGTTTCATTAGTGATTTTCTCTTTGTTTCTATTTTGTCTTCCCCACAGAATAATTTAGCTTAGCCCCATTTAGACTACTGTTGCAAAATTGCCTTATTTTTCTTAATGAAGCCCAAATGCACATATATTACTTAGCAGAGACTGAATTAAGAGCACTTTGCCACCATTTACTAAGCGTTGAGAGTTGCACAATAGACCAGAATTGACTGCACAGAAACCTATGTTGTACTTCGGTTTAAATTCCCTGTTTAGAAACAGCAGCATCAAAAAGACAACCTACATAAACCTTAACTGTGAACTTTGTTCGTCTGCTATTCTGCAGAAATATGCCTAAATTTGCTTCTCGTAACTGAACTACTAGATGTGCTAAATTTCAACAACATTCAACTATCTGTTTAACAACAATTACATATTTTTTGAGAAATGTACAGTTAAACAGAGAGGGTTTAAATAAGATTTTTTACTCACATTTCTTATGTGAAAATATGCTACAACGAGAACCTAATAATATTAACCTTTAAGGTTCTTTAGCCATCCTAAGATGGACAACTGAGGATGTTGCTCTGTGTTTGACTCTAGCTATTGATTTATATTTAAGATGTATATTCAGGGCTAAATTGGCTGCAGTTAATACTAAATGTTGAATCACTGATATATTTAGTTATTGGCTCATATAAATTGATAATAAATTGACATAATTGTTTCTTTTTCTTTACAGGTGAACATCTCAGGATGTGTCCTCAGGGTCCGACTTGCTGCACTAGCTCCATGGAGGAAAACCTGGCCAGTCTGAGCACCCAAGAGACCGAGGGACTGATCAGAGAGGCCGGCAGGTCCCTGCAGGCTTCTTTCAACTCTCTCCACAGGAGCTTTGACAGTAAGTAGGGTTTTGGTGTGTGAGTGCATACAAGGCGCTCATTACTGCCAGAGCTCAATAACAAACCTTCAGAAGCGCACCCAGAGGAGCTTGACATTTGTATGTTGCGTATTTGAAAAGTTGTGTTTGGCTGCGCTCAGCGGTCAATACTGCAGCTTCAGTAACGCCGTTGAATGTGTATGTGTCAATGAATGCAGGTTTGTGTGTCCTGGGCGACACGAAGACCCCTGCCTGGGTGCTATAATGAGAGCAGAGTCAGCCAGACACAATGAAATGCGATAAGCCGATCCACTGATCTTTAGGGATACACACACACATACACACACACACACATACACAACAGAAAAAAAAGGGTTGTCCCTTGAGGCAGCAGCTAGTTCAGCTAATGAGCTGTTGACCCACCAAGGAGCCAAGCCTGCAGATCACTGAATATCAGAGACAGTGGGGGTAGAAAGGGAGGGCACTGAGAGTGCCAACCTAACCAAAGAGGAAACAGACAAGCGCAGCAAGTGAGAACTCATCATCAGTAATAAAAGGAAGCAGTGAGTTTTAACGCCAAAACAAATACAGAGAGTGGGCTAGAGGAGCAGGAAGTGAGAGAAAGACATTAATATCAGTCTAAGGCATAGGGCCACCGTACTTGAAGTAATGTGCCTGTCCATCTGGTTGTGGTTACAGCAGCCTGGCAGTGGACCACATTTACTGCAGAGACAGCTCTGTGGTTCCCCAATTCTCTCAGTTTTCACCTCTCTGTCACTTTGTATCAATCCAGCAGAAGTGAAGTTTTTAAAGGAACCGCTGCCAAAATCTCTACGGGGACTTAAGGCAAAAAACATTCTAAGTAAAAAGTCAAGTTTCAATGAACGCAGTGAATGAATGTTATTGTTTATCAGTAATAAAGCAGATGTCTACTGTGTGATAGAGTTATACAGGACTGGACTATGTGATTGTGTAGTAATGAAATGCAGCTGACTGATCTTTAATGAATTTGACAGTACTGAATGAGAGAGCTGCATTATACCACATGAACTGTTTCAGATTTGTATTCAGGAAACCGTCTGAACATCTCACCGCTACACAGAGGAGTGGGGCAAAGCCTCTTCAGAGAATGATAATAAAAAAAAGATGAAAATCGCTTATGCATTGTTTGTGTGGTTGACATATTTTTTATTTTAATCTAATTAACATAAATAGTGGTGTCTTTCCTGCTTATTGGCATAAGGATCCAGTTGTTTTTGGACTAAGCTTACAAAATTCTTGTGTGTCCACTACTAAATAAAAAAGTATCAAGGTTTAACTCTTATTGTGTTCCTGAAAAAAGCTAAAAATAAAGTGCCTATAGATAAAATTTAAAAAGCTAAAAAAAAAATGTTAATTGTACTGTCCTTAAAAACCTGGGTTTTAACTTTTCTTCATGCAAGCTTACACAGACATGCTCCTGTATGTGAACTGTTACTCCCACATAAATATCTCACCTCCCTCCTCTTTTCTAGACTATTTCACAGAGCTACATGGTCAATCTGAGCGCTCACTGCAGGAGGTGCTGTCCCCCCTCGGCTCCTTGTACTCCCAGAACAGCCCTCTGTTTGCAGAGCTCTACAGCGACCTGCGTCAGTACTATCGGGGCGTCGCCCTCAACCTGGACGAGAACCTGTCCGACTTTTGGTCCCAGCTGCTGGAGCGGACCTTCAAAGCATCTGCTTCCACAGATGTAAGTAAAAAGATACAAAGAGGAGAAGAAATAAAGTCCTTTAAAAGTGAAACTTTTGCAGGAGTTTGAATTGATGATAGCCATATAGGATAATTAAATTAGTATAATAAAAATTAACTGCATTTAACCAAAATAAATTGAAATTTAGTAGACATGGACTGAATTAGCAACTGAAAAGGGAATTAGAAATTTAGAGCAGGTGTTAAATCAGCATAAATGTTTTGCAAATTAGACCAGAATCTGGTGAAAATATCACATGAGGAACTTCACTCTTAAATTCAATTGAGAAACAAATGTTGCTGTTTGCGGCTCATCTTTCTGTATGACAGGTCAGCCTGTCAGAGGACTACCTAGAGTGTGTTGCTAAGCAGCAGGAGACGCTCCGGCCCTTTGGAGACATCCCCCGAGACATGAAAACAAAGGTGATCCGGTCTTTTGTCACTGCCAGGTCATTCGTCCAAGGGCTGTTAGTCAGCGCGGATGTGGTCAATAAGGTTTCACAGGTGAGTCTGTGTACTTGTGTTTCCATCTGCTCAAGGACTCATCATTAGACCCTCCCTTCCTTTTAAAGACAAACATGAAAACCCTTTCTCATAAATGATTCATTTCTAGGCTTGAGCAAGACGTTATGGTTCGCATTCTGATAACTGTGCCAGCGCCAAATTCCCGCTGAACTATTGATAATATGGCTGTTTGTGTGAGAGCTTCTCTAATGTCTGCTGGGCTGATTCCCAGGAAAACAGATGTGGTGGCTGCTGTCACACCCTAACTGTGAGAGAAAAATCCTCCACCCTGCAGATGAGAAACAAAAATACCATCGAAAACAAACAATCAGACTCTACCATGAGAGCAAAGCTGTCTTAGAGGGTTGACAAGATTGATGTCATTATTTATGCAAGGAGTTATTTTTTTAAGATCTTAGTGGAGATTTATCACAAACTGCCACATGTGCTTTTCTTATTTTTTTTTCTTCTAGTCAAAAAGCAATGTCTGGAAACAATCATTTATCTTAATTAAAGGTTTTTAAGATGATATTTTATTTAAATATGAGACATGTGGTTTCATTATAACATTAAGGCCGAGATTACAGTGTCGTGGCCAAGGAGGATTTTTTTTGCTATCATTAGATAAATGTAAAAAAAAACCCAATATAAATTCTCCACTTGCGTTTTTGTTGCCAGCATTTATGTGAAGCACTAAGCTTTGCAGAATATTGTTGTTTATTTCCAAATATTTGAATATGAATGATGGCACGCATTCTTGGCAATTGCTGAAGCTTTGTAATGCATCACAGTGCACATCCAGCCTACATACTTGGCTGTCTTTGTGACTGCACTCTTAAAATAACTCAAAACTTATGACCCCCTAAGTGTAATGCCACATTAACCATATTAAACAAAGAGCCCCTTTGGATCATGAGTGTCTGATTAAAGGATAAGATTTAGCAAAGGTAGAGGCTCTTAAACTTTTATATATGCAGAGTATGACACATAAGATTTCTGTATATGATCCAGTTTTTCATCCATTTTTTTCCTCCTGGATTAGCTCTTTAGTAGGTAGTATAGTGTCAGAGGCCTGGAGTTAAATAGACTGAATGATTTTAATAGTGGATCTCGTTTGTGCTGTTATGTGTTTTCTAATAGGGTAGTGGCAAAGCTTTGGCTGGCAAAGCCTCCTTGTTCAGACAGTGATGTGTAAATGCTTCCCTCTATTGACATGTTTCAGCACTGTGGAGTTAACCATTGGCAACAATGTAGAAATTACATCCTGAACTGCCTTATCACATGTGAGATAGAAATTAACATCCTTCCTTTCTCCAATAAAACTGATTCCAGGTGGCTTTTGCCGAGGAGTGCTCAAAAGCTTTAATGAAGCTTGTTTACTGTCCTTACTGCCGTGGCTTTGGCTCCGTTAAACCCTGCTCCAACTACTGCTCAAATGTCATGAAGGGCTGCCTGGCCAACCAAGCCGACCTGGATCCAGTGTGGCAGGAGCTCATAGGTATATCAGCCAATTTCAAAGTTATCCATTATATATATATATATATATATATATATATATATATATATATATATATATATATATATATATTTTTTTTTTTTTTTTTTTTTTTTTTTTTTAACAAAATATATTATCAGAGAAATATCCACAATTTATTTTGCAGCTCTCCTAAAAAGTGTGGTAGATATTTTCATACATTTCTATCAATTAGCTAATAATATAATGTACAGTAATAATAAAAAATCAGTACCAAGTTAATTTACGATAGGAATTTCATTAAAAATCATGAACTCATATATTGTTAAGTTACCTGAAAAAAAGTACAAACCTTTCTTTTTTTTTGTTCTTTTCTTCTTGAGTTTATTTAACTAGATATAAACAAATCAATCATTTTCTGCATAATGCTTAAGCAGAGGATTACACAAGTATTTACTTTCATCCAGGATAAAAACAAAAACATTTAAAATAAGAATGCATTGAATTTAATTTCTTTCTCTTAAAAAAGCAAACATTTGGGACCCTTTTTATCTTAACTGTAATTTTCTCTTTAATATAAATACATAATTGAGTTAACTGTCTTTTGAACATCACAATTTTACTTTTGATTAATAAATGTTTGGCGTCCAGTTGTCTATATCAGCATTTAGCCTTGTTATTATTGGTAAAATCACATTTCTCAAAAGGGACCAAACTTTACAAACTTTTACATGAGGCATTTGTGGATAAGAAAAAGAAATGTTTTTTGAGTTACTGAAAGGCTGGTCCTAAGCCAGGGGCTTTAAAACTAAGAATCCCTCTAGATTTATTGATGCATCTAAATATATAAGTCAGAACGACATGTATAATGTACAGTACATAAAACACTTGTTATGGTACCTTTACATCTCTCATTTCACTGTCGGCCTCATTTTTTTTATTTTTTTTTTACAAACCTTTCAAAAACATTTAATTCTGTTGATTCCGATGTGCATAGCTTAGAAAACAGTAAAACAGTTCCTTTTGACTGAAAATGTTAAAAAGAATAATACAATTATTTTATGCAAAAAGTCCTGGTCTTCTGCAGTTAGCTCTGTTTTATGAATTGATGTAAGAATGCAAAAGCAAGTAATTTGCCACAATTGTTTGTTTCACTTAACTTTACATTGATATTCTTGAGCGCTTAACGGTGGACCAAATGATGACATAAAGTTCTTAAGATCATATTTAAGTAATATTGAATGTCCTGACTTTTAGCTGCAGGTGATAATTATAAAAATGAACAGAAATAAGCGAATATATGTTTTCAGTCTGTGTGTAATGGATTTTTCTCATATTCTATTGTAGTTTCTGAAACTCATAAACTTGACAAAGATATTCTACTTAATTTTAATGTACCGCTCTATTTATTTTTGAGGAATATTATCACTGTTTCTTTGATTTCTAATAAACCATAGAAAGAATTGTATCCATGCATTCGTGAAGCTGAGGTGTCTGTCTTTACTCCTCTGTTCAGATACAATGATCCAGGTAGCATCCAGTTTCAGCACAGAACCCAGTCTGGATGTGGTTCTTTCTTCCATCCCAGTGCAAATTTATGAAGCTGTGCACTACCTGCAAGAAAACATGGAAACATTTACAGCTAAAGTAAGATATGTTTTCTTTTAAATAAATTGATTTGATGAATTTGTTTCTAATGTTTGTATATCTGGAGCATGTAACACAAGTAATTTCCCTCTGGGATTATTAAAGTATGTCTGATTCTGATTCTGATGTAATGATGTTCTTAAGTAGCAATCACAATCAAGATAACGCATTAAGGTAGAAATACAGTGCCTTGCAAAAGTATTCACTATCCTTTAACTATTTGGCCCTTTGTCACATTTTAGGGTTTCAAACTTGAAGATATAAAATAGTGTTCTTTGTGAAGAATCAACAGCAATTGGGACACATTCATGAAGTGAAACAGAATTTATTGGATATTTCAAACTTTAAAAAAATATATATAAGAAACTAAAGAGTGGGGCATGCAAGATGAATCGGCCCCTTTAACTTTCAGTGTAGCAAACTCTCTCCAGAAGTGAGGATCTCTGAATGATCCAAGGTTGACCTAAATGACTAACGATGATACATAAAATCCACCTGTGGGTAATCAAGTAATCAATATAAATGCATCTGCTCTGGGATAGTCTGTGATTTGTTTAAATCACAAAAAAACATCATGAAGAACAAGGAACACACCAGGCAGGTCTGAATTACTGTAGTGGGGAAGTTTCAAGCCAGATTTGGATTAAAAAAAAAGATTTCCCAAGCTTTAAACATCCCAGGAGCTCTCTACAATCAAAAATATTGAAATGGAAGGAGCATCAGACAACTATGAAGACCTCTTAACTTTCAGCTCATACAAAGAAAAGACAGATCAGAGATGCAGTCAAGAGGCCTACGATCACTCTGGATGAACTGCAGAGATCTACAGTTGAGGCGGGAGACTCAATCCCTACTGTAACTGGGGTTACTCATCTCCCCTAGTGGTCCTTAAGTGCATTGCAAGGGGTACATGAAAATATTTTCTCAGGTAGTAAAATAGAATAGGGGTGGGATCTTTTTTTTCTTTGTGAGGACCAAATTGAAAAATAAAACAAGCTTTTATCATGCAAAATTAAATTCTTCACCTTCAGCTTTGACACACATCCAAGCCAAGCAGAGGAACAGACTGGATGTAGAGAACATCCTGGTATCAGCTGTTTTTCCACACTGAGCTATCAGAGCTCATCAAAACAGCACAGATGTCTTGATGAAAACCAATAAAACTAATGATGTCAGTCTGACTAGAATTTTTGTCCTCTAGTTTTTTCGCAGTTTATCGTGTTTAAATGTGATTCTAAGGGAGTTACTCAGTGGAGTTTCATAAATACAGGTCTAAAATATGATTTTATGTTGTATTTATTCGATTCCTTACTAACATCCAGGCAAAAATATTTGATTTTGGGTTTTTTTTAGATGGGAAGCCTATGTGTTAAATGCTCCAATAGTTTTTTATTTTTTATTTTATAATCAGTTATTCTATGTTCCTCTTTTGGACATTCATGAATAATTTTGACTGAGAGGGGTATTCATGGTAAGACATAATACCCAAAGTGGTACACGTGTCAAAAACATCTGGAAAGACTGGTATAGTGTATAAATCTTGCCTTTATGGAAAAAGCCATTTCTTAAAGACATCCATAAAAAGTCTTGTTCAAGGTTTGCCATAACTCACCTGAGAGACATAGCAAACGTGGAAGAAGTTGCTCTGGTCAGATGAAACCAAAATGGAACTTTTTGGCAACAATGCAAAACATGTCTGGCATAAAAGCTACACAGCTTTTTACCATGAACAAACCATCCCCACTGTCAAACACGGTTGTGGCAGCATCATGGTTTGGACCTGCTTTTCTTAAGCAGGCACGGGGAAGACACAGGACCATTCTGGAAGAAAAGCGTCTGCAAAAGACCTGAGACTGGGATGGAGATTTATCTTCCAACAAGACAATAATCCAAAACGTTAAGCAAAATCTACAGTGAAATGGTTCAAAAATAAACATATCCAGGTGTTGAAATGGCCAAGTCAAAGTCCAGACCTGAATCGACTCAAGAATCAGTGGAAAGAACTGAAAACTGCTGTTCACAAACGTTCTCCATCCTACCGCATGGAGCTCTAACTGTTTTGCAAGGAAGAATGGGCGCAAATGTCACACTGCTGATGTGCAAAACTGATTCATAAACCCAAAACGACTTGAAGCTGTAATCACAGCAAAAGGTGGAGCTAGTATTTACTCAAGGGGGCTGAATAATTTTGCACACCCAATTTTTCAGTTTTACTTCTAAAAAAAAAAGTTTTTAATATTGGATAAATATTAAAAACTTTTTGAAAATATTTATCTAATATTAAAAATGTTTAATATAACACAAATATATAAAACAAGTTTTTAATATTGGATAAATATTAAAAACTTTTTGAAAAATATTTATCTAATATTAAAAATGTTTAATATAACACAAATATATAAAAAACGTTTTTAATATTAGATAAATTTCATTCCACTTGGTGATTGTGCCCCACTTGTTGATTCTTCACAAAACACAGCAAGTTTATATCTTTATGTTTGAAGCGTGAAATGTGGTAAAAGGTCAATTAGTTAAAGCAGGCCGAATGCTTTCACAAGGCCCTGTACAGTTTATTGTGGTTTTGCTGGTCACTTTACATATTCTATAAAAATCTCTGACTCATGTTAGATTTATTATAGCCCTTTAAAAGCTATAGACCTTTAAGTGTTCTATGGTAATAAGAATATTGGAATAAAACCTTTGCATGAGAGGGTATAAATATATGCAGTGTAAAGGGAGCATAATCCCTATTTGAAAAGTTAACCAGTGGCGACATCTAGTGGACTATTTCTTTTATCAACTTAATAGTTAATGCTTTTTTGGCTTGTCTTCATAAATTTTTATTTGCATCTGGGCCAGAAACTAATGTAATTAAAAAATTTCACATAATACATAAAATCCTGAGCTCTTCTGTGAAAAGCCAAGAATAAAGAAAAAAATCAGGAAAAGAAGAGAAACAGTTGTTTTTTGCCCATCTATACAAAATGATTGGTACCATTGGTAATGATTGGAACACTCTAAAAAACCAAGTAAATAATGCAGATTTATCTATAGCTACTTATGTTATGATAAAAAGGTGACATGACTGGACGACAGATGAATTGAGGGTGCGTAATTTGGGAGGAACAGTGTGAAACCTTGTGCTTTGTCTACATTTCACCTATATTTGTGTCTATGTGTGTTTTTTAGGTGTTTCAGACATGTGGAACTCCAAGTGAACCAGGAACCGGTAGTCCAGCTGTCCACGAGCAGAAGAAGAAGAGTAGCTCACTGACTGCGTCTCAAAATAAACCCAACCCAACAGTTGGACTCAGACTGGAAATGCAGGTGTGCTTTGCTATATACGTAGTATTTTAAACTCGCAGGTTTTCTGTAGAATTTAGTTCTGGGGATTTAATAAGCACTGAGAGAGGATAGACTTTTGTTAGTCTGTAAGCCTCCCTTTTTTATGTGGGCATTTTTTACATCATAACTGAGTAGAAGAAGCCAGTGTGACTTATTTTCCCCAGTTCACTAGCAGAAGCCACCAGATTTTATTTTAAAAGAATACATGATGCAGTAAGGTTGAAAGTAGAAATGCTTTTGTTTTTTTGTTTTTTGTTTTTATGGAAGACCGATTACTATAACTATTCTATTGCGGTTTCATTTGTTCAAAGCAAGAGTTTTAGTTTAAGTCCAAATATAATGTAACAAAATCTACACAGGTAGGTCTGTGGTTATATGACACAAAGACAGTATTATATGTTGACTTGGTGACTCCAATATGTCGATTGTGCTTCAGTTTAATTCACTCCAACAACTACCTTTGGATGCATTTAACCTGCATTACCATCCTGCTCCTTATTCTACTTTGTGTTAGTAAATGGATAAGTTGATTGGGTTTTAGTATTACCATTTGTGTGAGTTAGAAATCCCTATGAGCTGTCAACACTATACTTATCATTTACTGTGTGAGTGACAGCTAATAAACATGAAAAAAATGTCAACTTTAAACATGTGAAGATCTCAGCACATCTCCTTGATATTGTGCTCTGAATAATGCACACATTTTAGGCTCTAAGCTAACTTTAATTCTAGTGTTGTGTATTACATCAATATTACAAGTAAGAATTAAGTTCTCCTATTAAACAAGCTGGAGCACTGTTTTATGTGCTATAATGTGAATCCATAATGGCAGGTTGGATAAAAAAAAATAAATAAAAAATCTAAATGCTGAGCATTAATTTCTTCATTGAGCTAGAAAAACTGTATCAGTGCATCTGTTGCATCCTAACTGGTAGTTTTCTTTTGTGTGGTGTAATATAAAATATCTGTTTTAATGAAAAGTTGATTGAACTGTGAAAAAGAACTAAAACAAAAAGGAATTAAAAAGAAAAAAAAAGAAAGAAAAAACATGTTTCGTTTTGGTGCCGTCATTGGAAAATTACAATAGTCATCTTAATTAGACTTTATGGAAATTTAGAATTTTATTCAAAGAAAACATGTTTGAATAGTGTTAGGTCTTATAATTAAAGATAATTTGCATCTACTTGATACAGAAACACTTTTATCAGCAGGTCTTTTAGGAACATGAAAAACTGAAATCCATTGAAGTTTTTTTTTCTTGTGCATTAATTTGCACTTTTGCTTTGTCTTTTGGCTAAAATGTGAAAAGAAACATAAAACAATTCTTAAAAACAAAAAAAAAATTGATCGGATCTGTTGGTACTGCTGGAAACAAATGTACTGATATTATCAGCTGTTTGGATTAGTCTGGGTTCTGTGTGTAGTCCTCTGAGAAATGATGAAAGTTGGGTCTCTTTATATGAACCAGGTGACGGATCTTTCCAATAAACTGAGGGAGATGCGTCAATACTGGATCCAGCTCCCTGTAGCACTTTGCAGCAAACTGTCAGCTGGGAGTACCAGTCAGGACAACTGCTGGAATGGCATTACCAAAGCCAGGTGAGAATGAACCCAAATATTAATGTGAATAAATTACTCCTCGTTAAGTTTTAACCAGGGGTAAAAAAATAACCAGAATTCTTAAACTAATCTAGAGTAATAATTTGCCTTGTTTAATTTAAAGCACATGAATAGTTTTCCATTTTTCAGTTTAGTGCATTTACCTTGGAATTTATAAAGTTGTTTGTTTTTTTTCAGAACAATAGTCACTTAGTAACTTAATTACTGTGAGAAATTGTGTTTATGGTCTTTTACATGATCTTTGATGGTGTCTGATTAGTTCCTAAATGCAACAAGCTATTTTTAAGTGGAAGTGACAAGATTTTTTTTTTTNCAGCTTTGACACACATCCAAGCCAAGCAGAGGAACAGACTGGATGTAGAGAACATCCTGGTATCAGCTGTTTTTCCACACTGAGCTATCAGAGCTCATCAAAACAGCACAGATGTCTTGATGAAAACCAATAAAACTAATGATGTCAGTCTGACTAGAATTTTTGTCCTCTAGTTTTTTCGCAGTTTATCGTGTTTAAATGTGATTCTAAGGGAGTTACTCAGTGGAGTTTCATAAATACAGGTCTAAAATATGATTTTATGTTGTATTTATTCGATTCCTTACTAACATCCAGGCAAAAATATTTGATTTTGGGTTTTTTTTAGATGGGAAGCCTATGTGTTAAATGCTCCAATAGTTTTTTATTTTTTATTTTATAATCAGTTATTCTATGTTCCTCTTTTGGACATTCATGAATAATTTTGACTGAGAGGGGTATTCATGGTAAGACATAATACCCAAAGTGGTACACGTGTCAAAAACATCTGGAAAGACTGGTATAGTGTATAAATCTTGCTTTTATGGAAAAAGCCATTTCTTAAAGACATCCATAAAAAGTCTTGTTCAAGGTTTGCCATAACTCACCTGAGAGACATAGCAAACGTGGAAGAAGTTGCTCTGGTCAGATGAAACCAAAATGGAACTTTTTGGCAACAATGCAAAACATGTCTGGCATAAAAGCTACACAGCTTTTTACCATGAACAAACCATCCCCACTGTCAAACACGGTTGTGGCAGCATCATGGTTTGGACCTGCTTTTCTTAAGCAGGCACGGGGAAGACACAGGACCATTCTGGAAGAAAAGCGTCTGCAAAAGACCTGAGACTGGGATGGAGATTTATCTTCCAACAAGACAATAATCCAAAACGTTAAGCAAAATCTACAGTGAAATGGTTCAAAAATAAACATATCCAGGTGTTGAAATGGCCAAGTCAAAGTCCAGACCTGAATCGACTCAAGAATCAGTGGAAAGAACTGAAAACTGCTGTTCACAAACGTTCTCCATCCTACCGCATGGAGCTCTAACTGTTTTGCAAGGAAGAATGGGCGCAAATGTCACACTGCTAATGTGCAAAACTGATTCATAAACCCAAAATGACTTGAAGCTGTAATCACAGCAAAAGGTGGAGCTAGTATTTACTCAAGGGGGCTGAATAATTTTGCTCACCCAATTTTTCAGTTTTACTTCTAAAAGAAAGTTTTTAATATTGGGTAAATATTAAAAACTTTTTGAAAAATATTTATCTAATATTAAAAACGTTTAATATAACACAAATATATAAAAAAAGTTTTTAATATTGGATAAATATTAAAAACTTTTTGAAAAATATTTATCTAATATTAAAAATGTTTAATATAACACAAATATATAAAACAAGTTTTTAATATTGGATAAATATTAAAAACTTTTTGAAAAATATTTATCTAATATTAAAAATGTTTAATATAACACAAATATATAAAAAACGTTTTTAATATTAGATAAATTTCATTCCACTTGGTGATTGTGCCCCACTTGTTGATTATTCACAAAACACAGCAAGTTTATATCTTTATGTTTGAAGCGTGAAATGTGGTAAAAGGTCAATTAGTTAAAGCAGGCCGAATGCTTTCACAAGGCCCTGTACAGTTTATTGTGGTTTTGCTGGTCACTTTACATATTCTATAAAAATCTCTGACTCATGTTAGATTTATTATAGCCCTTTAAAAGCTATAGACCTTTAAGTGTTCTATGGTAATAAGAATATTGGAATAAAACCTTTGCATGAGAGGGTATAAATATATGCAGTGTAAAGGGAGCATAATCCCTATTTGAAAAGTTAACCAGTGGCGACATCTAGTGGACTATTTCTTTTATCAACTTAATAGTTATTGCTTTTTTGGCTTGTCTTCATAAATTTTTATTTGCATCTGGGCCAGAAACTAATGTAATTAAAAAATTTCACATAATACATAAAATCCTGAGCTCTTCTGTGAAAAGCCAAGAATAAAGAAAAAAATCAGGAAAAGAAGAGAAACAGTTGTTTTTTGCCCATCTATACAAAATGATTGGTACCATTGGTAATGATTGGAACACTCTAAAAAACCAAGTAAATAATGCAGATTTATCTATAGCTACTTATGTTATGATAAAAAGGTGACATGACTGGACGACAGATGAATTGAGGGTGCGTAATTTGGGAGGAACAGTGTGAAACCTTGTGCTTTGTCTACATTTCACCTATATTTGTGTCTATGTATATTTTTTAGGTGTTTCAGACATGTGGAACTCCAAGTGAACCAGGAACCGGTAGTCCAGCTGTCCACGAGCAGAAGAAGAAGAGTAGCTCACTGACTGCGTCTCAAAATAAACCCAACCCAACAGTTGGACTCAGACTGGAAATGCAGGTGTGCTTTGCTATATACGTAGTATTTTAAACTCGCAGGTTTTCTGTAGAATTTAGTTCTGGGGATTTAATAAGCACTGAGAGAGGATAGACTTTTGTTAGTCTGTAAGCCTCCCTTTTTTATGTGGGCATTTTTTACATCATAACTGAGTAGAAGAAGCCAGTGTGACTTATTTTCCCCAGTTCACAAGCAGAAGCCACCAGATTTTATTTTAAAAGAATACATGATGCAGTAAGGTTGAAAGTAGAAATGCTTTTTTGTTTTTTGTTTTTATGGAAGACCGATTACTATAACTATTCTATTGCGGTTTCATTTGTTCAAAGCAAGAGTTTTAGTTTAAGTCCAAATATAATGTAACAAAATCTACACAGGTAGGTCTGTGGTTATATGACACAAAGACAGTATTATATGTTGACTTGGTGACTCCAATATGTCCATTGTGCTTCAGTTTAATTCACTCCAACAACTACCTTTGGATGCATTTAACCTGCATTACCATCCTGCTCCTTATTCTACTTTGTGTTATTAAATGTATAAGTTGATTGGGTTTTAGTATTACCATTTGTGTGAGTTAGAAATCCCTATGAGCTGTCAACACTATACTTATCATTTACTGTGTGAGTGACAGCTAATAAACATGAAAAAAATGTCAACTTTAAACATGTGAAGATCTCAGCACATCTCCTTGATATTGTGCTCTGAATAATGCACACATTTTAGGCTCTAAGCTAACTTTAATTCTAGTGTTGTGTATTACATCAATATTACAAGTAAGAATTAAGTTCTCCTATTAAACAAGCTGGAGCACTGTTTTATGTGCTATAATGTGAATCCATAATGGCAGGTTGGATAAAAAAAAATAAATAAAAAATCTAAATGCTGAGCATTAATTTCTTCATTGAGCTAGAAAAACTGTATCAGTGCATCTGTTGCATCCTAACTGGTAGTTTTCTTTTGTGTGGTGTAATATAAAATATCTGTTTTAATGAAAAGTTGATTGAACTGTGAAAAAGAACTAAAACAAAAAGGAATTAAAAAGAAAAAAAAAGAAAAAACATGTTTCGTTTTGGTGCCGTCATTGGAAAATTACAATAGTCATCTTAATTAGACTTTATGGAAATTTAGAATTTTATTCAAAGAAAACATGTTTGAATAGTGTTAGGTCTTATAATTAAAGATAATTTGCATCTACTTGATACAGAAACACTTTTATCAGCAGGTCTTTTAGGAACATGAAAAACTGAAATCCATTGAAGTTTTTTTTTCTTGTGCATTAATTTGCACTTTTGCTTTGTCTTTTGGCTAAAATGTGAAAAGAAACATAAAACAATTCTTAAAAACAAAAAAAAAATTGATCGGATCTGTTGGTACTGCTGGAAACAAATGTACTGATATTATCAGCTGTTTGGATTAGTCTGGGTTCTGTGTGTAGTCCTCTGAGAAATGATGAAAGTTGGGTCTCTTTATATGAACCAGGTGACGGATCTTTCCAATAAACTGAGGGAGATGCGTCAATACTGGATCCAGCTCCCTGTAGCACTTTGCAGCAAACTGTCAGCTGGGAGTACCAGTCAGGACAACTGCTGGAATGGCATTACCAAAGCCAGGTGAGAATGAATCCAAATAATAAGGTGAATAAATTACTCCTCGTTAAGTTTTAACCAGGGGTAAAAAAATAACCAGAATTCTTAAACTAATCTAGAGTAATAATTTGCCTTGTTTAATTTAAAGCACATGAATAGTTTTCCATTTTTCAGTTTAGTGCATTTACCTTGGAATTTATAAAGTTGTTTGTTTTTTTTCAGAACAATAGTCACTTAGTAACTTAATTACTGTGAGAAATTGTGTTTATGGTCTTTTACATGATCTTTGATGGTGTCTGATTAGTTCCTAAATGCAACAAGCTATTTTTAAGTGGAAGTGACAAGATTTTTTTTTTTTTACAAAAATGCTCTTTGTGAATCTTTCATTTTTTTGCCTTTAAAATCATAAGTGGAGTCTGGAATAAAGAAAAAAATCCTGTGATCTAAGACTTTAATAATGAAAGTTTCAACACTTAAAAAAAAAACAGAAAAATTTTCATTCCAGCAAGGAAGCTTTCTTAAAAAAACAAGTGCTCTGAAGGAGAGAAACTAAATCGGAAAGGAGAAATTTTTTTTGGGTGAAATCCGTATGCATGCCAGAGTTTCTTGGAGAAACAATTTATCACAATTGCACACAAACAGGTAACATCCAAGGGTTTTGAAAAGCAATTTGTTGCATATACAGAGCCATGGAGCGGAGGCATTGAAAGCCATGCGGGCGTGTGGCCCTGAGCAGATCTAATCCTTCCTCAATCCATGGGTAAATGGATTACAGAGCTATGTGATGCTGTGTTGATATGTGCATTATTCACCTAAACACAACCCTTCGTCTTCAAAGACGTTGGATTACAGCCAAGTGATCTGATTTATCCTTGAATGACATGGAAAACACATGAATATAAAAGGTGTTTTTGTGTCTGAATAATGTGACCGACCATGAAATATCGATGAATCACTGACTCAGTGTGACAGTTTAAGGATATATGAATTTCCCTGTTTAGGGATGGACATCACCATCTAGTGGATTGCAAGAGAAGTTTTTTTTTATTTATTTATTTATTTTTTTTATACTCAGGCATGAGAGAACTTAATTATGCTATTAAAACTAAAACGTAGATTTAGAGGTGATTGCCTTTTGTCAAGTTTAAAATATTACAGAAATTGCTGCAGAATGGTTTTTCACATTCTGCTAAAAAAAATTTCATGTGACCTACTTTTGAAAACCCCTCCCCCACAACAGTCTTTATCTGCTATTCACTGATGAAAATTACAGTATGGCTTTGCTGATTGTTCTTTCAGTTATTTCAAACCAGCTGCATTTCTTGCAATCCTTTTTTTTTTTTTTTTTACAATGACAGACCAGGCCTACAATTACTGTACTTTACTACAACTATTTTCACATTTAAAAAAATGCTAGAGAGAAGAAAGGAAACAAATATTTAAGAAATAAATTTTTGTTTAACAAAAAATGTTATTATGGTGAGCCAGTGAATGGATATAGTACCTACCTCTCAATACTACAGAAGTAGAAGGATGGTTGTGTGTATTTGTTGCTGCATTTTACCTTAACCAGAAATAGTTGCAGATTGCAGATTTACCTACAAATGTAATTTAAAACTTTTAAGATGTATTTAGACTGACAGTTTTTTGTAACCAAGTGAAAATTACATGATGTTACATATGTTTTATCAGTCTCTCATACAGTCTTCTAAAATGTACAGCAATCTCTTATCAAATCTGAATGCTTGTTTGGTTTTACGTTTCAGGTGATGCGGAAGTAGTATACTACTCTAACTGTTCTCTGTTCCAATCAGGTACCTTCCAGGGGTGATGGGTGATGGTCTGGCTAGTCAGATCAACAACCCAGAAGTCGAACTTGACATCACAAAGCCAATTATGAAAATCCGGCAGCAGATCATGCAACTCAAAATAATGAGCAACAGGCTAAAAGATGCACTGGAAGGCAACGATGTGGACTTTCAGGATGCAAGTGAGCCCCTACGCCCCTACTTTTCATATTCCTAACATTTGGTTTTTTTTACCATACTTTTGATGTTTTTTTACTATTGATTGAGTACTTTTATTTTAGAGCATTTTCACCATCAAAAGTGATAATTCTAAGAATGTATAAAAAAAATATTAAAACAACGTATACATATTCATAATTATGAACTCAATACCACATTACTTATCCTTTTTATAGTTAAACATACATTTTTAGTTGAATACACTTATAGGTATTTATGCCGTAAACTATGAAATAATGGAAAGTATATAAAAGGGGTATGATGAAGTAAAACCTATTATTCAAATGCCCTCTCCTTCTGATGTCCCATGATGTAAACTCCAGCTTCCTATTTCTACTGATCCAATATTCCCATAACAAAGTATATCAAAATAAATCAATTCTCACATACCATCCAGTACGCACAGTATGTATATCTGTACCTCACAATCCAATTACTATTTAATTTTTTATAGGTCTATTATTTAATCAATAAATCACCCCAGAGCATTATCTAAATGTTAAAACAGCTTTCACTAAATGAAAAATTAGATTTTTGGCAACACATAAAATCCAGTTATTCCAGATATACATGGTCGTATTTTATGTTATGGTAAATGGCATGTACTTATATAGCGCCTTTATTCAAGTTAGGAGACTTGACCAAAGCGCTTTACACTACATTCATTCACCCAGTCAAGCAATTATAAATAACATATTAGTAAATTTTATAGTTATTGATGATTATGATGAATGTATTTTAAAGATGTCATCAGGGATGAACCATAGAAGTTACATTTTTGATAGATATTCAAGGTTGAAAATGCTATTGTAGCCAAACTGAGTCTCAATTTTCCTGCATGACTCCACAGGTGAAGATATCAGCGGCTCAGGAAGTGGGATGTGTTTGAGCGCTCAATGTGCTCGGAACAGACCAGGGTTATACGCCTACGCACCGGAGACTAACCCTGTTGCAGGAGCAGCGACGGTTAACATCAGTGTGTTTAACCTACCACTGCTGCTCCTGTTTACTCTCCTGCTCCTTCAGCGATGATGGACCCCTTTGCAGACGCTTTGTATAAGGCTCTGAGGAGCCTGAGGACTGAACCATGGGAAATGGGGTTAAAAGGGAGGATGAATGAAACATAACTTTGCCAAAAAGACATTTTGTCTGACAGATGAACATTTTCCCTGACTTGAGGCAATGAAAATTGACCATATTCTTTACTTTGCCGAGCTTCAATGTGTTTTAGTTTGAATGTGAATTTGTGCGTGATCAGTGGATCTTTTAATGAGGATGTTTGAGAGAAGACAGTGACAATGATGAATGGTCATTATGAAGAAGATGTCTGTGTAGCTGCAGTTTCCTGTCAGCGGGTGACAATATCTATGGTGCATTCACCAAGATTTTTTTTATTTTCTGTTATTCAAGTTTTATGACTTAATCAGACCATGTACGCTGTAAATGTTTGTGTACATTACCATAATGATTGGCACCATACTGAGCCATGAATGTACAAGAAGAAACTCTACTCACAACGAAATCCATGTTACCTACTGTAATGTAATGATCCAGACATATAATTTGGTACATTCAGTTTAAAATAATGCCAAAAAAATCATCACACTCTGGAAATGTTGAAACGTGATTGCATTAGATTACCTTACCTTCACTTCAAAACAGGAAAGGAAAATGTCCCTTTTTCACAGTTGATTTCACTTGCAAATAAGGGAATAGCCTCACTTAAGCCTCCAATAAGCAAGAACACAAGTATTTAAAGAGCCTATGTCATGCAAAATCAACAGTTTTTGAGCTTTTAACAAAGGTAAACCGTGTTATGTACTGTTCCTTCATCAAGATCATGCATAAAGTGTTATTTCACTTGATTTATGCATCTCTGAGTAATCCTCATGAGTTCTATCTTAATAGACACACTCCCTGTCTCTTGAAAAGGAGAAGTTGGAGAATATCTAGAGTGTCACCTACAGAAAGCACCTACCAAGTACCAACCTACTTTTTGGTCATGAAGGAGTGATGTGATGCAATAAGTGATGATTACGGCACCTAACCTGCACAGGATAGCATCTTTTCTATTTTAGGTTCATGTCTAAGGGCCCGATCTTTAGATGGTGTGCAGGTCTTAAATCATTAGATTTTCAAAGAAGGTGCAAAATGATTTGCATTTGCAATTCAGCAAAAAGTCTGTGCAAACATTTTTCTGTGTGTTTGCATCATCATTGTGCAGACTGCACAAATTCATGGTTATGTAAATGTAAACCTTTACAATGTGCAAAAAATGTATTTTCCAAATCAGAAACTAGCTGGCTACATCCTATTTTTTCTTATTTCTTTTAAATGTTGGGTGCAAACAAACATGCAAACATATTTGCTGTCATTGCTGCCATAAAGGAGGCGTTGGTACAATGATACAGGATGGATAGATATTCTGTCCATATCAAGATATTTGGACAGTGAAAATAACAATAGTCAAATTTTATCAATAAAGAAAAAATATCTTCCAATGCCTCCTTAAAGTAGAGCATTGGAATAACAGACAATATTTATACAATTAAACAAAATCAAAAGCAAAAAATAGAACTCAGATATTATGGCATGTTTATGAAAAAATAGAATTTCAAATAAGCTTGCGAAGTGGGTTCTCTTCGCAACAGGGATTTTTTCTCTCCCTTGATTTAATAAAACATAACGTGTTTATTTTCTTTTACTTTTGTTTGTAGCAGTCTGAGATGGGAAATGCAGTACACTAGAAATAATAGTTTTTTTTACTACAATTAAAATGTCCTAATTATCAGTATTATCTCAATGGCTTTGAACCTCATCTTTGTTTTATGGCCATTCTCACACCGCTTGTAGAGCACACAATCAGCTCATTTTAATGGGCAGACCCGAATTACTTTGCACTCCTTAACTTTTGTGCATCAATCTTTCAAAATCACCCGTTACACGCCCACTTACTGCACATACGAAAAAAATGCACATGCAATTTATTGCCTCTTATTCTGAATCGTTGAAGATCAGGCCCTAAGTCGCCATAGTCTTTTTATTGGCCAGGAGAGGTCTCTGAATTTTTTCTGCCTTCAGAATTGGTTTGATACAGTGGTGCAATGCTATGGATGGCCCCCTGATGGAAGAGGCACCTTTGCTTTGAAGGCAAGGGTTTTCTTTCGAGGTTGAAAAAATTTAAAATACCTATTTAGTTCTAAATATGAACTTATGTGTCTTAAAAGGCGTAAAAAGCATGATATGGGACCTTTAAACAAAGATAACTTAATGAGGGCAGGAAATATCCAAAGAATCCTGCTGTCAGTTTCCACAAAATAAAACAATGATTGATCAAACAAACAAAAGAAACCAAGTGAGAATATTTCTTAATTTCTTAATGAATGCATTTCTGAGTTTAACTGATCTTTAAAGTGGCTGATTAACATGTACATCAATCCAAATCCTTATACACTGCACACGGTACAATGCACAGGTCCACTGGGTTTTTTTGTGATGTGATGAACACATGTCATTTTACAACAAAAACTGTTTCCAAGTCTCCAGGCTGCCTGAGTTTATGTATATACAGAATTTTTTGAAAGACTCATATATGACTACATATAACTGGTGATAATGTTGTTTACCCTGGCTTGCCTTTTTTAAACATCTACTTTCCTGTTACAGACATGCTTATTTACACAAATAGCAGCAGGCCTTACATATGCACATTCTTATCCAGTCTGGGATTCTGTATTAAGCAGATTTTTAATCATTGGTGTACTTAATCTCACTTTTCATCCATTAAACTGGTTGATTGTTGCAGATGACCGTGTCCCTTTGATTATTGTTTGGTATATTTGTATTATACTTAATTGCCCTTACAATATTTCCCACCGTTTGTCACCATTTCCCTTTTTCCCCTTGGCATGGAGCAGCCGGCTTCCTTGGTCTGGCATAGAATCATGGGATATCCAAGGCTACGAAAGCTATGCCAGACCTGTCCTTCAAAACTGGCAAAAAGAAGACTCCATTAGTGGATTGCATATGCAGGAGTCTTAGAATTCGAACAAGCCACGGTATGATGTGTTTACCCAGCGAATCTGACGTTCCAAGGATGCAACCACCAGATTTGTACACACAACCTGTATATTGAGGAAGAAATTCAGCAAGCTAACTTTGGTGTGCTGGACCAAGAACACAACTAAAAGTTGCAGTATGTGGCCTGAAGTTATCCACCCTCATTTTATGTCATCACCCTCAAACAACTTTCTATACTAAAAGTAAACCATTTTGTGAATAGGTTTTTTTTTTTATGCCCATATATATTGTATATACACATGTAATTTTCATCTTTACATTTCTTTAAATCAGAATATTCTGTTTTTAGAACTCTACAATATTTTCTTTTAAGTTGAAAATTTGACCTTATTGTGCAATCTTTGTTTTTATTATATTTAATCCAATTACCATCACACAAAAGAGTTAGAAGATCATTGTCTGTTGCTAAATGTAAAATGGAGAAAAATGGCAAAGTAATTTTGCAAAAAAGATAAATTAATTCTTTGTGTTAACCAATACAAAACGCTGATCTCAGTCACAGAAAACATTTATGTACAGAGTGAAAGAACTGAGCAAGCTGGCCTTCAAACTAGAGGCCTATACTATGAAGCCAGCTCAATGTCAGATAGTACTTCCTGTCTATCCAGTTTAACCAATCCACAACAATGGCAGTCAGGATCAGCAGTACCACTAAACTGGTTAAAAACTCGCTAACTCAATCCACCTTGAGCTGATCATTAATCTGTGAATGTGACCGTATAAAGGGGCAGATTCAGGGTAGCAGATCAATCACAGTCATGAGTGCAGCAGGAAGAGCGCCGTATTTCTCCTGAGAAGCATAAAAAATTATTTTACAGAAATACAAAGGGGAAAAAAAGTTACAATGAAAAGTCAAACAGGGTGGTAGCATGAAAAGGACGCCAAATGATATGGCAAAGGATTGCTGACTGTGTAAATAAGTTAACACATAGCATTCTAAACACTGTACTGCATTTTAATGGAGTCTCCCTTGGGAGTGAACAGGACTTGTGAGCAGATAAAACAAAACACAAAAACATAGTTTCATCTGATTGGTTGGATTTTTCATTCAATAATGTATGGGCTGCAATAAAGCTGGAAGCTGATGCCACCATTGCAACATGTTAATACAAGAAGAGAACAGTCTGAGATAAATGGTAATAATCTACTCTAAACACAACAATACATGATAGATAGATAGATAGATAGATAGATAGATAGATAGATAGATAGATAGATAGATAGATAGATAGATAGATAGATAGATAGATAGATATGACATTGTAGAGGAGATAACATATAAGATATAGAACATAGTAAAAGGTTGGTATGGCAAAAAGGAGAAATAAAAAGAATAAATTGAAAACTATTCAATTTGCCAAGAACATATGTTGTTTTAACTACTTCTTGTTTTTCAAGGTCTTTTATTGTCATTTAGTTTTGTTCTTTCTGCTTTGAACAATATCAAGTCTGCAATGAAAGGGCATGTCATTGTTTCCCGTGCAGCAGACTGGCTGCTGGGTGGAGCGTTTTCTAAGAATTCAGATCAATCCTGAAGCTGTCCTGCCCTGAAGTACGTTTACCGTTCAGAATAAATTACCATGCAACTAGCCTCACTGAGAATTCAATTCAGTTTATTTATACAGCACCAATTCACAACATATGTCAACTCAAGGCCCTTTACAGACAGTTCAACCAGATCATGCGTACAGTCAGATTGGTTTAAGATTTCTATCTAAGGAAAACCAGCTAATTGCATCAAATCATTGGCTCGAAGGCAGTCCCTCACACCAAACATGCTTGTAGTAACAATAGAGAGGAAAAACTCAATTTTAACAGGAAGAAATCTCCAGCAGAACCTCAGTGTGAGTGACCATTTGCAGAGGCGGGGGTACATAAGCAGACATACAGAAGGAAGCAGAGAAACAAAAGGCAACCGTCAGCCAGCTCCACAGGCGGCCCTGTCAAGGAAGCACACAGCCAGACAGACAAGCTCCGAGACAGCTCCCATGCAGAGGATGAAAGAGAGCACACACAGCATAAATCCAGCTTTGTGGTACCGGAAGGTCAGGGTTAAACTTCAAGTTGTACCGCTATCCTGCTTCGTGGTACAGGCCTCCGTTCTGTTCTGGGTAAATATTCTATAGGGCAGTACGCCCAAAACATTAGACAAATGTCATGCAATTATACAGTACAACCACTAATCTACCCAAAAAAGGTCTGAAGATATCTCACATTAAAAATGGTAAAACATAAATGATCTGTTTCTCATTATTATCCATGATATAAACATGGTTGATGGAAAATCAACTTGAAATCCATGGGGTATTTTACATTTATTTTACATTTACAAGGACAGTATGATAAAGCAATGTATCATATTAGGGCAAAATTGGTTCTTAAAGCAGCTAAGTAACACCTGCAACACAATTTTAAAAAGTTACATTACTGCTGGAGATAGTTTAACTATTGCTCTGCTCATGTGGCTGCCTGTAGATCTTTTATTGATTTTTGGGGAAACATGGGAAGCTGGGGGACATGTAAACTTCCTAAAGCAGCACATTTTAAAGATATGAACTTACTTACACAGGTCTGTTTTTATGGGAAAAAATATAAACGTGAGCTGTGACCAAATAAGGAAGGCAGCAAAGATCAAAGAAGTAATGACTGAATTGGTCCACAATTATTTTGATGTTGCAACAGTCACTACTCCTATGATTTCTGTTTTCTTTGTTCTCACAGACACATTATAGGGCCACAAAATCCCTTTACACACAGCTTAACAAAAAACAAAAACAAACAACTCACCCACAAATCCACACACAATCTGTGTGTCCACACATAAAACCTTTTTAAAGCAACATAGTCAGCCCACAGTGTATTAAAACCTCATGCTCAAGTTCATCTGAAGGTCTCATTTTCCAAACTGAATGCATTTGTTTTATCCAGTGGGAGTTTGTGCCTTGTGAGGCAAAGGAAGTGGCAGCAATGTTTCACGCTTCCAGATTAGACCCATGTTCAGGATAAGCTTGTGCCAGGGAGAATAATAGAAATTGTTCCTCTTTTAAAAGGTGCTGGGAGGGTATTTAGGGAAATGTCACTCAACGTGGTCCAGGGAGTAAGGAAGTAAACGTAAGTAAAAACACCTGTGCAGGTGTTATTAACCTAATCCCCTCCATTCCCTGCAGTGCATGGCCACGTGTTCTAATGTAGTCACTTAACACTGCAAAACTTCTTTTTATGTATCATATTAACCCCAGGGTCTCTGCTAAAAACACAATTAACTTGTTAATTATTGAAAAGAATTTTAGGAGTCCAAGCAATGACCAGATATGAGTCTTGCATATTCTTTACCACAGTAATATATATATGTATATATATATATATATATATTAGAAGATTAATCATATATATATATATATATATATATAGATATACATATATACACATACATATAGAAGATTAGTCACAAAATGGAAGAACTAGCTGGGAACAGTTGAAGTACGTGCAAGGACACCTGATTCTCAAGGACACCTGATTCTCAAGGACACCTGATTCTCAAGGACACCTGAATTTGCTGTAAATAAATATTTGCTAAATAATGAAAATAACAAAGCAGATAAAATTGGTGCTGCAGAGATGTATAAAAACACAGTTTATACCTTTCCTGCAATAATTTTTTTCTTAATTGCTGTCTCTGTTTGTTTTGTTGTTTTTTGTAGAGAAGGAAACTATTAAGCTAGGAGAGAAAGACACAAAAACATTAGAGGAGTTTTTCACTATCTTTTAAAAGTAAAAAAAAATCACAAACAATTTACAACAAAGCTACTGTGGTCCTCTAACTACAACAACTCGCAATAGTATCACACCCCTAAAACATTTCATTTTTGGAACCTAAGAGGTTCCAAAAATACACGTTTGTTTAGATTTTGAAATTTATGATAAACTCACTCAGAATGTTATATAACTGTTACATAGAAGTAGAAGGGCAAATGGTTTATGATATTTTTTTTTACAAAAAAAATTATAAATGACCTAAACAATCACATAAAATCATAAAAGATTTAAAACAACTATCCAACAATGAACGTGTTCCAATACAAAACCATTAACAAAACTTATCAAAAGGTGCAGCTCAACTAGGGGTAGAAAAAGAAAACAATAAAACAATGTTTTAAAAAACAACAACAAGAAAACATTTCAAACTTTGATAAAAGTCATGTACATTTAATATTCATAGCAAATACATTTTAAAGAATCCTCTGTCATGGTTTTGGAAATTGTAGCTGGATCAGAGTGTGGACAGTAGCTCAGAAGCTGCATGATCAGTTTAGACATTTTAAGGAAGTTAGAAAAGGGAAGTTAGAAGGATAGTGCTGAAAATGGGACCATGTGGAAAACCCAGGAACTAGGAGGAGAAAACCAGACAGCAATATAACAGCAGAGGAGAGAAGCATAGAGAACAGCATAACGCAAATGAGTTAAGTAACGAGAACCAGCTGATTTAAATTAAGATATGAGCTAAGAAAGATAAAGACAGGGAGGCATATATGACAGAAAAAGAGCAGGATAAGAACAAACCAGTATTCAAAACTAAAATAACAGAAATGAGGAAAAACAAAACAATAAGAAAATTAGATAATAAAGAAACTAAAACACCTATGACAGCTTACTCTGAACTTCATCCTTTACACATTTTCATATTTACAACTGTAGTGGCAGTATTATGCTGTGGGATTGCTTTTTCTTTGGCAAAGAAATTGGTCTTGTAATTATCTGAAATCAAGTCAAATTCACGCATCCCTGCTTGCCATCCTATTTTTATATCATTAAAATGCCCTTAATTAGTACTTGCTTGCTCGTCCAAAGGCCTCTTAAAGAGTTCAAATTAAACAATTGACCAAAAATATATATTACATATTATATTATATATTTTTATAAAATATATGAAATGTATAAATTGGCTGCCATAAGAATAAGATTTCTAAATAAAACTGCTTGAGTGATCTGTGTTAATGAGAAAATAATTCCTGGTTTCCATATATTGCCATAATAAATGGGCTATTTTTTTCAGAATCTTGATGCTTCCACATGCAGATCACAATGAAAGTGAAAAGTGAAGACATGACAGTTTAATTGGCAAAAAAGTGAGGAAGAAGAAGTAATAAAAGACTGAAATTTGAGGAAGGAAGTATGACAGGGAGAACAGGAGGGTCACATGTAAAGGAGACAAATGATGTGTAACAGCTGAATAAATGTGTGAGGATGAGGGAAATTATGTTGGCATAAGGGGTGAAGATGGGAAGCTTTTAGTCAGAGAGAGAATGAGGACTGGAAACTGATAAAGGAGAGAGGGAAGGCAGAGTCCGAGGATCCAAGCTTTCCTAAAGGACCACATGGTATGTATTTATAGTCAGTGTAAATTCCATACAGAGATATTAGATTTAATTTGCTGCCAAGCACAATTGTCCCCTTATGCACTCTTTAAAGTGATTGCTCAAATCAGTCCTGTATGCTGATTTAAGTTATTTTACTTCTTTTGTTTTTTAATTTATGTATTATGTGGAACATTTGTTTTTCTACAAAAAAATCAAGTTTAAAAATATGTTTTTAGAAGTTTTTCTGACTGCATTTACTTTTTAAAGGTTTGTAACATATTTCTATGAAGTGGACCAAAGCAGCCTTTGATTTAGACCGATTGCACTGATCAACTGAGTGCAATCTGAACATGATGACTTGATGAGATGAATGGAGTCTGGTGTGCGATTGCTTGGTTGGAAAGAAAACCTGCAGCCACACGGCCCTTTCTGGAACCGGTTTGAGACCCCTAAAGCTGCTTAATCAGTTTGCACCTCCAGGTACCAGAGCCTACAGACCAGTAGCTGTTACCTTAGAACTCTCCATTTTAGTTTAGGTTTTAATACTAATGAGATTGTGTTTATGTGGTTACTTTATTATCAAAAGGAAACTCAAACTGAGCTATTTTCCTATACACTGGAGAATATTTTTTCGTTTTTAGATATAAAAAACAATAGCCCAAGAGCTACAGCTTTAAGAGCAGGGAAAGTGGATCTGCAAAGAGGTGACAAGTTGGGTTTAAACACACTGTACCAATTGTTTACATATACATTTTCAATAACGTACTTTAACTGTAATATGCAATTACCTTCCACTGCACTTTAATTTAGATAGCTTGTGTCCAAACTTTATTCATTTTATAGTAAAACCAATCTGTATATATGCTAGTATACATAACTGTAAAAACCCTTTTTATAGTAATATTCACCTGTATATCATACTCGGTACATATCCAGCAATAAATTTAGTTCATAACACTAGTGATCTATATATTATATTCAACTACTTTATTAGTAAGACTCTGTTTATAATGGTATTCATCTCCATACTCATTCAGTAGTATTTATGGAGCCATTATTTATCCTGCACTTGCTGCTATTGCACTTCTGGTTAGACCTAAACTGCATTTTGTTGCCTTGTACCTGTACCTGTGTAATGACAATAAAGTTGAATCTAATCTAATCTAATCTAATCTAATCTAATCTAATCTAATCTAATCTAATCTAATCTAATCTAATCTAATCTGATCTAATAGTACATCACACCTTTATGCATTATTGTATTTATTGTAAAAGAAAACAAAGTTCAGAGCTGTATTATTTTTCATCACCTTCCAAATTACGCACCACTTTTTGGTGACCTTTAACATACCACCCTGACTCCCTTTAAAAAAGTGAAGAAAATGTGGAGAATATCTCCAGATTCCTGTGATGTCTGCAGCTATGAATTATGCTGTGTTGCTTTTCGCCACAAGATGTCGCTGTTTAGCTAACTCTGCAGAGGTCCCGGGGTGGAAAGGAGGTGAGGGGGGGCTAGGGCTGACCATTGGACACGCAGCTCAGGTCAGATTGGAAAGACTGGGTTATTGGTTTTCAAGCCGGCATCCTCCCTTCTGATTGGACAGGAAGGTGTCGGAGAAAACAAGAAGACAGATCCAACAGCAGTTTGTCTTCCCTCAGTCTCCACTGACTCCGCCGCCTGCTCCCGTATGCACCACACTGAGGACTGAGATGTGACTGCTCACAGAAGGAATACAGCGTGTCTCCCTGGGATTTCTCTATTTTATTCTCTGATGATGGAAGCGGACAGGCGTGGAGGGATCGTGGCCGTGCTGGTCACTTGGGTTGCGCTGGTTCTCTCTGTGATTACTCTAGTGTGCGCAGTGGAGGGTAGGTGGGCATTTATTGGTGTTAAACTGACGCAGGGTAATACCTGGAGTTCATTAATGCAGAAAATTATGTGTAATCAGGGGACTTCAACTGAGCTTGTTTCAGCAGTTTTTTCCTTTTTCTTACCGACTTTGTTTAAGTTTATCCTAAGCGTCCAAAAATAATTTAGGAAATAGATGTGCTGTTGTTTTTCTTGTCTTTTTCTCCTTTTCAGTTAAGTGTCCTTATTTAACCTGCTTATTGTATTTGGTGTGTTTCTTTCCACTATATTTCAATTATTACATATCTTTGTAAAAGAGCACATGCATAAAACAGAAATAGTTTCCACTGATTTACTATCAGTAGTCTGCATGTATTTTATGCGGTCCATGCATGTCCTGTTGCCCAGAGTCCTTCTGCAAAGCATGATGTGAATATAGTTTATGACAATTATGTGTGTTATTTAGTTTCAAATATCCACATGTTTCCTCTCTTGAGTGCATCATCACAGCTCTGCTATCACACAGTCTGCTGGAGCAGCAAAGTGAATCATAATTATAGCTCACAGGTGCTTGGTGGCCCCCCATGCTTCCACCTCCCCCACTGCTTCTCCTCTCCAACATCACCTCTTTCTCCACCTGCTGTTTCCAGAAAGCGTCATCTTCCCGCAAGCTCCTTTCCAAACACAACCTTCTGCCTCTTCTGTTGCGTGCCCCTCCAACCCTAATCTCCTGTTATTCTCAGAGCATCACGTTCTGCAGCTCCTGCTGCTTCTGCATCTCCTACCGCTCTTGTTTTCTGCTGCTGCTCCTCCCTGCCAAGCAAGGTTATATCTATTCCGTCTCCAACAAACATCCCCTGCTGTAACTTTTTGTTTGACTTTTTCTGCAAATTTATCTTCCTCTCTTATATTCTTTTCTTTCCTTTCTTTGCAACACCCTCACCTGGTCACTCCTTTTTTTTTCTTCTCAGACATGGTCTATTTTCCCCTGTGGTTTCTGTGTACATCACTTTTTGCCTCAGAGGCTTTCAAAATAGTATAATGCCAGAAACTGGTACATGTAGTCTTCTTCTCAAGCATAAGCTCCTTGTTCTTCCTCCACTCAAAGCATAGTGTTCCAAATTATCTTCTTCTGAAGTCACATTATTCATTCCTTTCTTGCTCATTGCAATTTAAAGTTTCTCTTGAATGACTCCATTGTACTTTTTTAAAAAGTTATTTTTTCCAAAAGTATCTGTAGTTTTCTAAATGAGTATTTGTGCTTTGCATTGTTTCGTTTCCTCTCCCGCTCCTTCCTGCTGCTTACCCTGACAACCTCCTCTTCCATGTTGCCTCCTGCTGCTGCCGTTGCTTCTGCTGGCTCGGCTGTTGCTTATGGAAGTGCTAGATTAGTCCTCTGCTGTGTGTTAATGGTGCGTGTAACAATGGGCCCTTTGCCTAGTCTCACCTATTATGAGATGTGTAAATGTGTGGAAGGGCAGCTGTATTTTTGATTAAAGAGAATGCTACATGGACCAGGCTGTTTGTGTGTGTGTGTGTGTGTGTGTGTGTGTTGGAGTTTATGCATTTGTTGGTGTGGCGAAAAAAGGAGGTAGGTGGTTTTAGCCAAAGAGGTGAGACAATTATTGTAGGCACACTGTGGGTGGTGGATTGTTTTGTGGCCACAGTGGCCTTTTCATGGTAAGTAGGTGCCTAATGAGCTGATGTATACACTTATTGGACTGTGTTAGAGTAAGAAAATCACTCTCTGTTGGCATGTGTTCAGTTACTTATTATGATCCCGGCCTTACACATCTAATGCCTTACACAGTCAGCCTGATATTGCTCACAAAGTCATGTCATCTGTACCTCATAGTAAAGAGAATATCACCTAAGAGTTGATCTATTTTAAACATTCAAATCAAAATCTTATGCATAGAGATACATTTTTATAATTGTGGATAGATTCTAACTAAAAATTGGCCTAACACAAAGGAAGCGGCAGATGCAGTCCGTGACCTGGATATGTCTATGCCTGGTGGTTCTGGAAGCATTGACTCACAGCTGAAGTCCACCTCTTATGAATCTTCACAAAGTCTTGAGATTTGCTTCTGAATCCTTTTAAATCTGTAGTCATCCCTGTTGCTTGCCACCTTCCTTAAACCTTTTTCTGTCATGGAACCTTTCAGAAAACAGGCTATGGTGCAGCACTCATTGAGCAGGCATTTTATTTTTTATTTGCCAATACAGATTTTGGTTTACAGTCTGTAACAGTTGACTTTCTGCTTGTCAACTGTTATGTCAGCTGCTTTAGTTTTTTTTTTGCATAAATGTGTTGGGTATTGCATTTTTAAATTCTTTTATTAAGATATTTATCATTTCATAAGAAAGAGAACTTGGTTGTTAGCTATACCAATCAGAATACCAGGTTAACATTCTAATAATGATTCTAGCTAAAATAGAATTCTAATCTTAAAGTTGATATTGATAAATATTTTTTTATGTAATGAAATCCCTTTATTGTCCCACAATGAGAAAATTCCCTCTCTGCATTTTGACCCATCCCCTTGGGAAGCAGTGGGCTGTCTTAGTGTGGCGCCCGGGAAGCAGTGTGGGGTTAAAGGTCTTGCTCAGGGACCCAGAAATCACGGTGTGGGGATAGAACCGGGTACTAGCAACCGTCTCAGAGCACAAGCTCTAAACACTAGGCCAACACTTCCCATTGTGTCATTATATATTGTCATTTGTCTGTTTTTCATTTTTCTATAAGAGCATAAAAAAGGATTTGAAAAACAATTTTCAACAATTTCATTTATTGATTATATTCATATGATATTTGGTAAATAGTGCAATAAATATGTTTTCTCAGAATAGAAAAGCTGGTCAATTTTTCCATACATAGAAATAAGGTTGTAACTATTTAAGTGCGAAGGTAAAGTATATTAACTCTGCCTTTAATTATATTTTTGGCTCGAATTAAGGTCCTTCTAATTATAATTATTGGTAGGTACTGGACTACGGCCGTTTCGTCATTACCTTAAGAAAAATAGTGTCTGGTTAAAGTTTGAGACACAGGAATTCTTCACATTGTTATTTTTACCAAATCCAGCAGATTTAGTGAGATATTGGTATAAATTTTGAAATTAAAATTGGATAAATTAATCAAAATAACCAAGGGCACCTCTTGGGTCAAAGGGTTAAAATGAGACATCG
>NW_015150696.1:259067-266517 GCF_000732505.1 Cyprinodon variegatus
TAATCGCGCGACACAACTAATCGATGATGAAATTCGTTGCCAACGCTTTTAAAAGTCGATTTTTATCGATTTTATCGATTCGTTGTTGCAGCCCTAGATAAGATTATACAAACTGAGTGCTGCTTCTCCATGTCTGGTTCTAGTTCTGGGTAGACAGAGTAGACTGAAACTAGAAGACCTGAGTGATCTGGGAGGCTTGTGCACTGGCAACAAATCTGTTACGTATTGAGGTGCTGATTCAGTGATTTTTTGACTAACATAAGGATTTTAAAGTCTATTATCTGAGTTACAGGGAGCCAGTGGAAGGACTTCAGATAAGGGCTGATGTGCTATACTGTCTGAGTTCTAGTCAGAACACGGGCAGCAGAGTTTCAGATCAGCTGCAGCTGTCTGATGGCCTTTTTATGCAAACCTATGAAAAAGTTGTGGCAGTAATCAGAATCCGTGCAGTAATTGGAAAGGGATGCTGTACCTGTGCTCTGAAAATACTAAAACTGACCAATGGGTGAGGATGTTGTGTAATTTAAAGAAATCAAAAGTGGCCAGAAAATTATTAAATATGGGTTAAATGCAATAGATAATCAGAAGTGAAATATAAATAGTAACCTAGTTAAAGATTGTTCTGATGTATTGAATATCTATTTGACTCATTTCATTAGCGTGGCCCTTACATTTAGAGCTGTAACTTTAGATGAAAGGTTTAAAAGAGAAGGCATCATGGGAGCTCTGTAGAGAATTACTGATGGGCAGATCACAAAGAACTGTAATATCCAGCGTACACTGAAGAAGGTAAGCTGCAAAGTACATAGACTGTCAAATCAGCATCTAGACAATATCACAGTGCTAAAAGATATTCAGTGACACAGATATCATTAGATTTATTTTCATTTAGACAACTGCATTAAATTAACAGTTTCCTAATTTTTAGACTTTTTTTTATGAGGTCAATCATCCCAGGTCTCTCTTGTAAAAGAGATTTGTAATCTTAATGAGATGTACCTGGTTAATTAAAGGTTACATACATAATTCTGTAAATTTTACTGTTCACTGTCAGTTCACTGCAGAATTTGAAAAGATGTTTGATTAATTTTATTTTTTGTTTACAAAGACACTCCTAAGAAGTTGAACATACTGTAAATTTTAATGAGGAGTGGAGATATAGGAAAACAGTGAGCATGCCTGAATACTGGGCAAAAAAAAAACAGTAAGCAGGATTTACGGCAGCTCACTATCAAATACGTGTCTTGCATTGTTTGCTGACCTTTGTGTTCTTCCAGGATTTTTACCCACTCAGCAAGCCTAAATGGTGCTTCAAAAATCCTGCTTTTGACCCTTTTATTCTGAAAGTCAATGCAAAGCCTGACCCAGCAGATATTATTTAGCATAATATCTCACAAACAAGCTCTTGTCGAGCAGGAAAGTCACTCTGTTTCTGACCCAAATGTCCAGTCAGCAGCAGACTCTGCCTCCTAAATTGCTGATTTGTGCCAGTGTTGAGTGTCAAAGATGCTTAATTTAGCTCTGCTAATGGAAGAAATTGTTGTTGTGGCCTGTTTGGAATTTCAGTAAATGGTTTTACTTATCCATATCAGTGAGACTAAATGGGAATTGCCCTGTGGATGTGTGACTGGAATTTAAGCATCAATTTTCTTTCAAATATGCACCACTTCTTTCGTCATGCTGTGATGGGCTAAAGGTTAAACAAGAGAGATGTGTTGGCATTTGCATCACAAATTATTATCTCTTCAACTTTTTAATAAAAATATATTGTCATTACAAAAAATATTCAGATGCCATGTGGTGTCTCAGCTTTTTTTCTTCCAAAAATACATACATACTGCAGTCTGCACCATGCTTCTCTCAGCTCATGTTTTAAAGATGCTATTTCGATATTCACTCTCTGACAGGTTATCAATGTGACAGAAAGACAGTTGACCTGGGAAAAAGTACAGGCTTGGAAGAGAAATCTTTGGACCTGCCCTGAAGTCTTTACTCCTGTTTTTTTTTTTCAGTTAAAGTTTCCTTCCGGGACTGCCTCCGGTTTTAATATTTATCTTGTCACAACAAGATAAATATTCAGACATTTTTTTTTCTTTATTGGAGTACTTGGAACCAGTGGAAATATTAATTTGGGCTGTGAGGCCCAGAAATGGTTGCTGTATTTTTCATGGCCTATTGGACATTAAGAGGCAATTTTCGATCTGTCAGTACAGCATTAGATTTTGCACTCCATACCCAGAGGCTTTCAGACTTCGCTTTTACAGCTTTCAGTTGTCTAGGAAGTCATTCTAGCAAAACATACCTAATGTTTACAGAAATCTTACTAATTAGTTAAATTAGTGTGAAAATTGATCCTTATTTATGAAACTTAGCACATTTCCTGAAACTCCTCAAACTATCCGTTATCACTTTCTAAAATAAGACAAACACAATCCATCTTACAGCTATAGATGTTTTTATGCATATGCATTCTTTTTTTTTGTTTTAGACCACATGAGAGGAGTACATGTTTATACGAACCTGTATATATAAACCTTACTTGCTGTAAGTATTGGCCTTGCAAGATTTATGTTGAAAAACAGAAAAGAAAAATTAGACAATTTTTTTTCACAATTAGTTTATTTTTATCTATTAATTTAAGTCTTTAAAATAACTAATTTAAAGGTAAGATTAGCTACGTAGTACTTGAATAAATGCATAGAAGAATGGACATGCAAAGATGTTCTTCTGTTGAATTAAAACAAAATTTAACTAATATTTTTTGGATTAAAGGAAGAATTTTGATAAATTAAGACACAACTTTGATAACACATCTGAAAACCACTAATTAGGCAGGTTGTAGTGATGGACTCAGACCTGAACCTTCAGAGGAACATAAAGAAAGCTACAAAGCTGGCCTTCAATCATCTAAAGAACATCTCCACGATTCAAGGACTAATACTTCAGCAGGACCTATAAAAACTAATTCATGATTTCATCTTAATTACTACATTACTTTATTACTGCATTGCTTTATTACTGCATTGGCCATTTCCCAGGTCTGTCAAAAAACCTAATCAGACAGCTGCAAGTTAATCCAGAATTCTGCTTCCCGTATCCTTACCAAAACAAAGAAAGTGGACCAAATCACCATGGTTCTAAAATGTTTTACACTGGCTCCCTATATCTCAGTGAGTGTATCAACTGCCCAAACCTCTCGGGTCATTTTGTTCAAATCTAATCTGTGTATCCAGTACAGAATATGAAGAAGTAGCTTTTACTTATGCTGGACTAATGAACATCTCCCCCAGAATTTGCAAAACCACTCAGATTCTTTAAATCCGGAATAAAAATGTGTTTGTTTGTAGTGGCCTTTGATCTACACATAAAATGTCCTCTCATTTTTCTATTTTCCTTGTATTGTAATTATCTAATTTTAGGTATTCATTTTTAGTTTCTATAATTATTCATGTTGGCCTTTTTGTAGCTTTTGTCATCTGCGAATTACTTGTGTTACCCACTAAACTATCAGTCGTCATGACAAAAGAAGCATTGCGTCCCCTCATACTTCAGTTCGGTTTGTTTATATAGCACCAATTCACAACACATGTCACATCAATGCTCTTTACAGTTCACCAGATCATACAGTCAAATTGATACAGTTTTCTGTCTAAGGAAAACCGGTTGATTGCATCGACTCTCTGATTTGAATGCAATCCCTCACAATTAGCATGCTTGTAGTGACAGTGGAGAGGAAAATCTCCCTTTTAAAGGGAAGATACCTCCAGCAGAACCAGGCTCAGTGTGGGCGTCCATCTGCTGAGGCTAAATGGGGTTCAAGGAGACAGAAGCAGAGATAGAAAAAGCAGCTGTAAAAGAAAAGGAAACTGTCAACCAGCTCCACAGGCGGCCCCGTCCAGGAAACACACAGCCAGGCAGACAAGCTCCTTGCCAACTCCCATGTCAGAGGATGAAGAGAGCACATCAAGCCAGTCACAGTCAAAACAGGACTACACTGAAAAACAGACCGATCTCGAAACATCTATAAACAAAGGTGTTGATGGCAGCAGCACCGCTGACATTTCTCTCTAGGATGGTGTCACAGCCAAACAGGAAAAGACGAGGCAAAGCTACTATGAGAAAAAGCAGAGAACGCATAACTTTAGAGATTGAACTAACAGATTCTGCAAAGTGGAAGAATAGAGGCAGAATGATGTAGGGGTCCCTATGTCCTCCAGAAGTCTAAGCCTATAGCAGCATAACTAGAGAGATAGATCAAGATAACTTGAGCTACCTCAGGTTATCCTACTTTTTTCCATACACATTTCAGTGATGTCACATCAAATGCATTGTGTTTAGTGGTAATTTGGTTAAAAAAAATAGAACAAAGCAGCAAACATAGACTACTACAAGTCTACTTCCACACCTTTAAAGATAAGAGGAACAGAATTCAGAGAAAATAATGGCAGCAAAAAGAAGACAACAGACATCCAGAGTAAACATTAAAAAAGGCTTCAGAGCAGGGGTTTATCCGGTAGATATCCATATGTATGGAAAGCAAACCTATGGTATTAGTATTAGTGTGTGTATCTGGGGTCTGGGGCCTGGGGTCTGTGTCCTGAAGTTGTGTGCCATCAGAGGGAGTAGAGCACTAGTGTAGCCCAGGTCCGGAGTCAGAAACCCCAGCCAAGCCATGGTCAACCCCAAGGGCTCAGTCCCATCCCCAAGCCGAGCAGAGAGAGTAGAGGTGTGAAAGACCCCATACAAGCCCTCCTCCTCCTTGGATGTAGTGTTGCTGCCTGTTGGACTACTGTGTATTTAAAACTGGGGGGAGGGTAGGTGTGCCCCCCTTCCTCTCCCACCCTAAACCCTAGGTGTCTAAATGCATTAGTGCATTGGGTTTTTTAATAAAACAATTCAGTGCTTAGCTTCATTTTACCAGCTGCAAACAGTCCTTGTAAAGGCTTGATAATGCTAAGGTGGCCCGATACTAAAATTAGTTTTACACCCCTGATGTCGACAATAAAAACAATAACTATTTCATTTGTGTAGCTTCTTTTGATGAAAATATAAACTGTTTTAGCAACAAGGGAACACAGATTAAGTTTTGTTAAAATGACTCAACATACTAGCACTTCGAACCAGTTTAAATAAATTGTATTTTTCTGATATGAAAAAAATAATGGATAGTGTTACAGAAGAGAAAGCTGATGGGCTTAAAGAAATGGAAGAATCCTTTGTTTTCAAATCCCCCCCCCCCCCCCCTCTTTTTTACTGGGGGTCCATTATACTGTCACTTCAACTAATTTGCAGCTCAAAGAGTCACATCAATACTTGCCTGTGTTAGGGAGATGGCAAAGGCAGGCTCCTTGAGTTGTTCTGTCTTCAGTATTGATTCTCTTTTTCATCATGCAAGGTAAGTGTTAGCATCAATTACTCTTTGTTTCTGACTAAATGATTTCTTGACAGTCTTACAGAAGACACTTTATACAATCAAATAAAAAAGATATTGTGAAAAAAAAAAAGGGGGGGGGGGGGGGCTAATGGCTGACAGATTTTGTGTGGCTGCTTTGTTGTTATGCGGACCTTCAATGAAAACCCAAACCAAACACCTTTGTTGAGCATCAATCAGTAAGTTATGAAATAATGCATAATTATTATACTAAACAAACAATAAAAAATAAGGTTCTTATGTCCAATTTTTTACAAACTTTAAGAAAGTAGACCATTACATTTCATTTATTTTATTACAGAAAGTGAACCACAGTCTGTGGTAGGAGGGAGTTTGTTAAGGGCAGCTGCCCAGGAAAGAGCTCATTATAGCACCATTTACACTACCATTTTGAAACCACGCTGAGATCGGTCCAAGCATGGTAATCGAGATAACTGTTGAATGTAAATAGAACACAAAACTGACCGCGCCAGACACTACCGACCAAGGCTAAAATGGCAATAATTCATCAGTAGGGCTCGGCGTGGTTCAGTTCTGGCTTGGTTCTCAGATAACAAAGAGTGCATGAGCAGGCCACGTCATCTTCTCACAATCATAAAATTTCAGAGATTCATAAAAATACTAGCTTCCCTACCATACCACACGATTTCCAGTGATGATTCTGTTTAGCATTGTGATGAACCTCAAAGTCTTTTGTTGTTTTCTGTGTCTGTAAGCCCTGATTAGACTATCGTTTGGGATCCACTTCCCAAAAGCCGGCTCTCTCAAGTAAATTCACCAAAAGCTGCCTTCTTCTCCTGACTCTCCGCAAACTTTCTGGATATTATGGGCGCCGCCATGTCATTTTGCATGTTTACCACTAGAGAGCAGTAGTACTGTAGAGTGTTGCTAGGAGGCGAGGAACCATGCTAGCGTGGTGTGCAAATGGCCTTAAGGAACCAAGCTTGGCACGGATTGGTTTTAAGAGGGTAGTGTAAAGACTGATTTATGCTCAGAAACCAGGTCATCTCCATGTATGTCGCAGTGAATGCAGGTTGTAGGTGACTGCAGCCAGGAGGCATCTGATTGGTCAAATCTACATCCGCTCTACATCACACGTATTTCCTGTTTGGTACCTTATTTTGGAAAATGATTCCTGAAGTTGGACCAGCTAGATGAGCGAGGGGCGCGAGAACCCTTTTTACACCTGGATCTCTGCTCTTTTTCACCCTCATGTCCCTCCGTTGTCGCACAAACTTTCCCCCACTTCCTCACCGCCTTGGCCGTAACTAGACCCACAGCTAGTTCGTGATTGTACCTCTTGTGTTGTGGCATGGAATAACATAGCGCAGGCCAGGCTTCAATATTGGGCATGAATCAATAATATCTGTGACAAGCTCACTGTGACACAATGCTGCGGGGACTATAATCAGTCCTTAAATGGTGCATATGTCACTTCTGTCTCCCTTAGTGAGGTCACATCCATCCCTCAGACAATAAAAATAGATGCAATAACTCCATTGTAAACATAGAATAGTGCCAAACCAATTATTTTAGACACAAAAGCAGGATTTCAACAAATGTGCTGTAAATTGTTAAAATTGTTCCCAGGGCATGTAGAGAGCACTATTCAATTAAGTTCATTTGTATAGCGCCATAGTGCCAATTCATAACACATGTAATCTCAAGGCACTTTACAGAGACAATTCAGTCAGATCTTACAATTAGATTGGTTAAGTTTACTATCTAAGCAAAAACCAGCTGATATCATTGAGTCATTTACTTAGCAAATTACACTCCTAGATGAGCCTGTCGCTGTAATAAATGTTTACTTGCATTTTTTTGTTGACTCTATGGCAGTCCCTGACACTGAGCATGCATACAGCAAGAGTGGAAAGTAAAAATTCCCCTTTAACTGGAAGAAACCTCCAAGCTCAGTGAACTCTGTGAATAGTTCCGTCTGAAATGAATGAAAATAGTTGTTTTAATGGTTATTGAATCAGATATGTGGCGGTAATGTTTGGTTTATCTAAAGGTTTT
>NW_015150696.1:268662-273830 GCF_000732505.1 Cyprinodon variegatus
ATATATATATATATATATATATATATATATATATATATATATATATATATATATATATATATATATATATATATATATATATAAGTGTCTACTTAAAGAGAGAGAAATAGCAGTCTTTCCTCTATGTTAAATTTTTCTCCTGTGTCTGCAGTTTAAGCTTATAACTTCACATTAGAACTTGATAAGCGCCCCCTTCACCCCCTTCACTCACTGTTCTAAAATAGTTTGAGAGCAATGAGAAAATGTTAGCGCTTTGAATGATTTTATATTTTACTTTTTTAAAAAGGTTTGTGAAACCTAGTTCATGATAGTCTCTCTTGCATTGTGGTGTGGAATAACAGCACAGACAACGCTTCAAAATTGGGCATAAATCAAAAATATCTGGGTCACACCTCAGACGAGCTAACTGCGCCACACTGCTGCAGCAGTATAACCATCCCTTAATCGTTGTTATTTTAACTCATTTAATTGTGTCATTTGTTAAAAAATTACTAATATATCGATATTCTTAAAACGTAAAGCATGATATAAAATGTTCTAAACAAGTATGCACATCCACTATTACAATGGTTTATTTCTTACTTTACCACAGGTTACAACAGAAAATGATTATCAGCCAGTCACGTCATCATGCCTTTTTATGCGACATATATCTTTTTTTAAATGTTTTTTTCTTTATTCTTTATCACTACGTTGTTTAATTTTCCATTTTTTGGACTAATTCAGAATTATTAGCTGGATCTGACCCAACCCCACTAACTACATCCGTTATCCACCAAATGAGGTAGAGTCAAAACAGAACATTTAATTGGAGGCTGGGACAGGGGAAAAGTTCGTGAGGTCATGGTTTGAAACAAACCAAAGATTTATGATGTTCTAAAAAGTTCTTTGTTTTCTATCATCTTTCAAATCTTAGTGCTGGTGGTAAACAACTGCCACTTTGCATATACAGGCTTCCAGAATCATTAAACCAAGAGGGAATATAACAATATCAGAGAAAATTTACCAGAGCAGATTGCACTAAATGTGGGTTAGGATCTCTTCATGCTTCTGTATAAACATAGTTGTTGTACACTTTCCTGAATAGGGTATTTTCAGCATTAGATGCAGATAATCACTATACTTCTGGGACTTCATGGACCAGGGAGGCCTCTGAAATATTTTACTGTTCAAGAGAAGCGGTTTTGTTTTTATAACTAGAGCCCAGTTCTGTCAGAGGTGGCAGATGTCTACTGACACAGCTATCTCCACAATTATGCTTTGGGTCAGAGATTGCTAAAAAAATTTAACCACTCCTAACAACAGACTGAGCTATCTTTGATAAAAAAATAAAATAAATAAAAAATAATAACTGACTGCATGTTTTACAATTAGAATCATATAAATTAATGTCAACATGATTCAATCTGACTTCTTGGAAATGAGCCATAAAATTGCCCATAATTTAATTGACACAAATCAAACTGAATATGCAATCATTAATCATCCCTAAAGGTCCTGATTGCTATGGGTCTGTGACTATAATACCTATCAAGCTCAGTCTGAGAAATACAGGACTTAAATTCAACTGCCCCATTGGGCTGGGATATCTTGGATAATTAACAGGCATAAATAATGTGTAGATTGCTGATTTTGAATGGGATCCGAAAAGTCTGATATATTTCAGTGCTGATATTTTGTGTTTGGAAGAATCTAACATTAATCTCAAAATGTAAAGGATGAGGTTTAATTCTGTGGTGTGTAACAGTTTCATATATTGGGGCAGGCAAGAAAATTTTGACTGAGAGCTCATCTTACATTAAGATTAGAGCATAGGAAAGAGCATAGAGATCTGCAATGCTTTAATGAGAGGCCCATTAGGTTCCATGATCCTGCATGTTGTCTAAACCCATACAATCAATAGAAGGTTACCTCTAACTATTGTTGCTATTGTGAGTAGCTGGTAGTTGTTTGGTGTGGGGCAGCCAGACTGATACTGCTGCCCTGCTCCTGTCTGGTAAAGAGCTGGTAGAGCTCGATTTCAAAGACGGGACTAACAGGGTCAGCATCATCAAGTTAGCACCAATCAAAAACGACGCTTGTGACACAAAAACTCCAAGCAAAACTTCAAGTGTCATGCATCGTTAAGTCTTGCCCTCCCCACTGTGATTGGTCTGGCTAGATCTGGCCCAGAGTCAATGCTGTTTTACCTCCGTGTAATTAGGGCTGCAGCTAATGATTATTTTGCAAATCAATTAATCTATTGATGACTTTTTCGATTAATCAATTAAAAATAGCAAAAGGTTCCTTAAAGAAGACTTTTTGCGAAATTAAACCAGGTGAAACTAAGCCTTTCCCACTTGAGAATTACTGGATGGAGCATACTGTCAGAAAAAACATTTTTTTTTTTTTTTTATCTTAAATGCGAAATGTTTATATATATATTTTTAAATTCTTGGTATAACTACTGATCTAAGTGGATTACTCTGTCTGCTAATGGCACATTTTATAGTCTCTATACTGCTAAGTTAGTTGAGGATTATTTCAATAATCGATTAATCACGACTAATCTAATTAATTGTTTCAGTCCTATTCTCACTAGGACTTTTTAAGAGTTGTGCGGCGGGTGGAATTTTATTTTCTTTTTTATTCTCTGCTTCACCCATATTGTCTGTCTTATTTTCTTATTTGTTGATTGTTCCCAATCTACAAATCTACAAATTATTAGCATGGCCCATTGACACATTTCTCTAATCCACCTGCAGTCGGGGTAAAACAACTAAACACTGGTGCAGCAGTGCTGCGTTTGATCAACCATAAGTCAGTTTAGCTTGACAGCCCAGCCGTTTGGGAATCCTTCCAAACCTGGACACACCACCATTGCCTTTAATGGTTGCTCTCTGTCTGCTGGTGGAGCAGCAGTGCATGTGTTTACGCCCTTACAAGCACTAGTTAGTCTGAATTAATAAGAGTCAGAAGGGTGCATTTTCATAGAGCTTTTTCTAATATGTATGCGCAAATAAGGAGGTAAATGTTTAAAAAACGTTTGTGCAGTAGTTTTGCTTATTGCAATTCTCATTCTCATTAAATTCTTATTAAAATCTACCTAATTTCAGTGTAATTTTGTCAGGTTTCAGGGTAATGAATGGTTGTACTGAAAAGTATTGGGAAAAATCCTGGGGGAGGGAGCCCAGATGTCAGTCAAAGAGCTAATATGTTCCTAAATAATTAGCATAGCGACACACATTTTAGCATAGCTGGGACAAATTTTAGTTTAGCAAAAAGCGCTGGCAAAATTGTTGGTTAGTTAATGGTCATAAACACAATCCTACTTAATTTCTGTGCAGCACTTGCATTCACTATTGCCTTTTCATGCATTTAAAATACTTTTTTCATGTCATAATATAAAGCGACAACTGAGGTAAAGTAGGAGAGTGGCAGATTTCTTTATTCCTATGATATAGGATTAGATAGAGACATTGGCCTTCCAGGTACATATGTATATTTTATTTAGTTTTGTAGTTTATATATTTCTGGCATTTAAACAAAGATTAACAACACAGTCATTTGAATATAAAGGATGAAGAACATAAAGGTGTGGTCTCTATTTTGAACATTTATATTGGTTGTATTTTTATTCTGCTTTAGTGTAAAAGAAATCTTGAACTGATATTGTTTTGCAATGTTTGGTTATTCTTTTATTTGAGTAATTTGTGTTAAATAAAGAAAATAAAAAAAACTAAACAGGCATTATGTTTGCTGTATACCATACTTAGGAGAGATGTACACAGAAAAGCTCAAAGGGAGTAAGCTGAAGTTCAAAACTTGTGAATGCGTACCCCTTTTTCTGACATTAATTTTTTCTCTTAAAATCAAATCGTTTGCTACAGACATTGGTTAAAGTACAAATTAAATCCACATTTTGTCAGTTATGATAAAATAAAACATAGAACTTAAGCTGTGTGTACAAAATCAAAACAAATGAATTTACACAAAAGAGAATGAAGCAGAACATATTAAGCAAGAGGAAAAAAAAGAAAAAAAAGGAAACAAAAAAACCCCAAAAACCATAGTCTAGCAGTGCCAAAGAACATAGTTCTTTTTCAATGAGCTATAACATTTCAAGTCTTCTTCGAGTTCATTCCATAGATTGACCCCTCGGCGAGTGATGACCCTGCTTTTTAGGGTTGTTCTTGTACTTTGTTTCCTAAAGTTTATTGGATCTCGGAGATTGTACTTGCCGTCTCTATCAATTAACATTTTCAATCGATACCTTCCTTTATACATTTTTTTGTAAGGATTAAATTTGAACAATTACTAATTAATATTATTACTAATAATTTTAATTATAAATTATAATTATGAATTATTATTTTAATTTTTTAAATTAGGGGTTAGAATGTTCCCCCATCCCAATTAATCTAAAGATGATTAGAGCTAAAACTGAAATCAATGTTTAAAGATGTATTTTAGACCTTTACACATTTAGTCTTTTTTAAATGGCTATTTTCAGAAGCAGGTATAGGTCTTTTTATTTTTTATTGTTGCACACCTGTTATACTTGACTAAGATTTGGATTTTTTCAGTGTCACATGCTGCGTAAAATAACGTAAGTGGCTTATTACCCTGTTACCTTGACACCTCCAATCTATATTGTGCGCAGATTAACAATTAGTTCTCATTGTTAAATTTTTTTAACCAAACATCTCATGTTCAGGGTTGTAATTTTGCCCTTAATGAACAGGTGACTTGTCATGAGGGTCATTTTTAAAACACAACTAGAGTTTATAGCGAATCTTCAGATTTCTTTTGTTTTAAAAAGCTTATTCCTTGTGCTATGCTATGGCTCTGGGTAATTATGCGGTTCCTAATAAACTAAGGAGAGGTTTGATTTCAAGGTGATTTGAGATAGACCACCTAAAAAGTCCCCCTCACTTGATGGTTACACCCTCATCATATCTATTTATTATCCATCTATAAGGGGAGACTTCTTGTTAAGTGAAAGCAGTTAAATTAAATTGCATTTCATTTCTTGCTAGAGTTGTAACACACCAACAGCTGTAACACACCAAATGTGGACTGATGTGAAATGGTCATCTGTAGTAATGACAACAGAGACATCCCATCCAATGTCAAAAATGTTTGGTATTATTTTTTTCAACAATATTCATCCTATAATAGGGCTCAGT
>NW_015150696.1:275262-276356 GCF_000732505.1 Cyprinodon variegatus
AACCTTGAAGGTCAAATCTAAACACTGCCATTATAATGTACATGAATGGTACCGTTCCTGTAGTGTTTTATTTAGCATTTTGTAAATCCCATTGAGTTCTGGGATTTACAAAATGCTAAATAAAACAAGACAGGAACGGTACCATTCATGTACATTATAATGGCAGTGTTTTGCTTTGACATTAAAAAGGTCTGTATCTGTTCTGACCCAACAGAGGAAAGCGCTGCTCTTATATCACCATTGTTAAATCATCGGTACCTATTTTAGATACAAAGAAAAAGAACTAGAACGGAGTCATCTGCTCTACAAGACAGACTGAAGGTTATGTTTATCAGGTTGTAGTTATGAGACATCTGCTGTACAAGCCAGAGTGAATGCATTTATTAAATTTACTAACATCATAAACAGATGAAATGGTTTCATAAAACAGAACCTATATTCATACAAACGTGATAACCCATTATGGAAAATACTGTTTAATTGGTCAGGAGACCAAAGGAAGACAAAGTATGATGTACATTTTACTAGCCTTTTGAAACCGTGCAGAAAACGGTCCAAGCACAGTAACCGAGATAACTGTTGAGTGTAAATGAAACACACCTGAACTGAACCGTGCCAGACACCATCGAACAGCACTAAATCTAGTGCTAGTTCAACAATAGTGCTTGGCATGGTTCAGTTGTGGCTCGATTCTCTGATAACAAAGAGCGCGTGAGCAGACTGCGTCATCTCCTATACCCCCTTTTACGCTGGCCGAGAAACTCCTTTAAACCCATGAACAATTGGCTTTTAGTGGCAGTGGGAACAGCTCACTGACGTCCTCTATATTATATGACACCACTGAACCCAATGTACGGACGTCAACACACTGCGTCAGTCATGTCTGATCTACCAAACCAAAACAGCTCTGATTACATTTTATAAAAATGGCACAGCAATGGTTAGAGGGATTTTGACAGATAAAAGAGCGAAATGATAAAGAAAATTGACTACGTTTCGGCTCCTGTCCATGTTGCTCTCCATTTTTTACTTCCGTTGCACTGTCGAGATCAGCATGGCTTACCCAGCTTGATGCCGTCATCAGACACGCAGTG
>NW_015150696.1:279081-281068 GCF_000732505.1 Cyprinodon variegatus
CAACAATGTTACAAAATGCGCTATCGTGCAGCTCATTCTAAGCATATCTAGACAATTGTACAGTCTCTTACTTTTCAGGAATCTCTTGCAAAAGTATCTGCACAGTGGAAAGAAAACAAAGGGACAATTTAAAAATGGATAACTAAGCAATGACATTGTTAGTTTTTTTCATAGCTATTATCAAATGCCAAACTACCATACGGAGTTATGCATCGCTATATTTGTTTACCGAGGATAATTTCATAAAGGCTTAGATGTCTTCATAAATATTTTTTCTTAAAATAGAAATTAAACAGTAATGATATACAAAACAAAATGTTGAATTATTAAAAAATTTTATCTAAGTATTTTCATGTAATTCGCAATATTCAAACTTTGAAGCAAATTTTCTTTGCTTCATGTGTTGAGAGAAGAGTGGATGGCAGCACTTATGCTGTGTGAGACAGCATTATCCTGCTTTGTAATGCACAATTTTATGACCTTTTCCTTATACTCTCCACAACTTTTTCTGAATATTTTTATTCTCAAATACTTCAAGAAAAACTTAAAGAGAGTAAAGGACTCAACAGTTCTCTTAACAGTGAGAAATGTAGCCTCAATAACCAGAAAAAAGAGGAATAAAGATGTAAAGTAAGGATACAGAGATTCAAAGAGAAGCCGCTTTGTTAAAGCCCTTAGGGTTGCTCAAGGAGAAGACAGAGAAATAGCTCTAAGATAGTCAGCCAAACTGGGAGTTTGTTAAAGCTGGTGTCTGTTACATAGATTCACTTGAACACATTTACATACACACACACACACTCCTACACAGCTGCATGCATTTCACAAAAACAACATCTGTAAGGCAAAGATGATGAGGGCTGAAAATAATCAAAGTGACATGGAAAACACTGCAAAAAAGAAGCCAGAATAGAAGATAGCATTTTTTTTCTTAGGGGCAATTTTTCCGAAAGTCTGATTTTACTTCCTTCAGTTTCAGAGAGCACAGTTTGTGACTTTGACATTGTTCTTCTATCTCTAAACCAGCCCGAGCACCTGAGCCTCTTTAGCTGGTGTCTAAAAGAGCAAAGGGGTTTTACAGGTTAAAACTGTTTTCTTCTGGCTGAATATATGCCTCCCTCTATTTTTAAGGATTGCTTGTTTTTCTTAACTTGCTCTCAGAATATTTTCTTTGGTGACTGAAAAAATAGTTATACTGTTAACTAGAAATGTGACTTTGAAGGGAACTGTGGTTAGAATTTCAGGCCATATGTAGATTTGATCACAGCAACTAGGGCAGGGAAGAATAAAGAAATGTAATTGCGTAAACATTGATAAAAATTGAGTTTAAGATATGAATTACAGTAAACCAATAATTTTTTTTTATCATTAGCATCTCATGTACTGAAGAAAAACATCTGACATGACACCAGAAACATGGCACCCTACCAAACATTACATTTAAGAGTCCTTGGCAGTATTGCACATACTGAGTGCAATGCTCATTTCAGGTCAGTATATTGTATGGCTCTGTCAGCAACGTAAGCTGGGCATACACTGTAGGGGTGTAAATCACACCCATCATGGCGATTTGATTCAGTATCGATTTCCTAACCCAACGATTCGATTATTTTCGATACTCAAGAATACACCACGATTCGATTCGATTAATTTTTTTTTTTATTTTAATTTATTTTATTTTTTAGACCTTACAGGCTAAACAAAGTTTCAAGTTTGAAATAAATTAATGAAAGTTGTAATATCGTTATGCTTTTTTTTTTCTTTTAGAAACAACAGCAAATAACAGAAGTAGAAAAGTTGCATCAAAAAATACTGCAAAAATACGGCACAATGCTCCAGACGTCCCCGCCCCCTTGAGAGACGCTCAGCTGCACCTCTCCCAAATTGTAGCTGACCGCAGACAGTGCCGCAGACAGGAGGCCGGCTTGTTTTGTTTTTATGACCGAAATTGCAGAAAACAACCCGTGAAGTTTGACCCGCTAGAAGAGCG
>NW_015150696.1:281921-303067 GCF_000732505.1 Cyprinodon variegatus
GTGCTGGTTAGACTTGTCAATCTGGAAGAAGAACTTCCTTTTTTGTAAATATGCAGCACTCTTGCTGACTCGTAGACGCCCATTGAACTGCTTCAACAGCAGAATTTGTCCAAAAAAACCTTACGAGGGCCGACCTTATGATTCCTGATCAGGAGGTGGTCATTAGAGACTGATCGCCCTTCTTTACCCCTTGTATACTGCACGACGTAGGACGCACAATGAGGCTGAAACCCTATCTGTGCAAGAAGCATTAAATCTGAGAGAAGAAACAAAGATTTGAGAGAGAAGAGAAAATATTTGAGAGAGAGCAAATGTTTTGAGTGTGAGCATTATAAGTTTTGAGTGCAAGAAGATGAAATTCTTTTCTCAAATTGAAATTATGTGCTCTTGCATTATGGCAGGATAATTCTCCCATATTCCTTTGATACTGTCAAATTCACTTATAGAATCTAAGTCAGTTGTGCTTTAATGATGAAAGTGCATTTAATTTAGAAAGCAGTAACAGAGGAGCTTACTTTGTTAGTTTTGTACACAGTTCAAGCAGTCACCTCACAGGTTAGCCATGTCAGGACTGAGTCATATAATTCAATTAACTGATGGAATGCAATTAGAAAGTAAAAGTTAAAATTATTTAACCCAATATAAAGTTCTTAACTATAAATAGACAAATACATATTTATGTATTTTAAAGAAGCAGTGTTGTGCTTGCTATGAGGTAATCAGATCCATCCTTAGGATGTAGCATTGTTTGACACTGTAAGACTAAAGACAACAGCAGAGAAGCATGTTTCAATTTGAGTTCTGCATATTATGTTATATAATATACTGATAGACTAATTTAGTTAAACAACGGATTAAGTATTTTGCATTTTAATATCTGTGGAGGAGTAGAACATAATCACAACTATTTGAAAGTGTTAGCCTGTTATAAAAGAAAAATCCTAAATTTGGAATGAAGAGGGCAGCTTCATTGTTCTGGGCAAGAGCTACAATCAGCTGCTAACTGTAGTTTGAGTCTCTCCAAAGGACCAATCCTAGTTTGGCCTGATGAACTGTAATGGTGGAGGTACTGTACACCACCTACCTCTTTTTAACTCTAGGTCTATAATCCAAATGATTTCATAACAAACAATGGCTATAGACATTTATGCACTACATCTCCCGGCACGTCTATAAAATGTGTTCTCATAACACTTGATTAAATAACAGCAGGTCTAACATAGCACATTTTAAGCACTTCAAATGGCTGTGGAAGTATTGGTCTTTGTAAAAGAACATGATTGCTTTATAATTTTATATAATCTGCTTTGTGTCTACTTGATTTTGTTGGTTATTCAAATAATATTAACTGAGGACTACTTCTGATTATGTAACACCTGTTTATTCATTTTTTTCTTCAAGAAATCACCTTTTCTGTATTTTCTCTATATAAAGCCACACCATGGCAATCTATTTTATTGGGCTTTTACTGCAAAAGCACAAGCTCCTACACAGGATGTACCACCGAAACATAACTCAAGTAGCGTATATCAGGAAATCCTGCCAATGACTAGACAGAGCTGGACTCAAGGACAGCACAGAGGCACTCATTATGGCTGCACAGGAGCAGGCCCTGAGCACCAGGGCAATAGAGGCCCAGATCTTCAATATCAGACAATACCCCTAGTGTTGACTGTGCAAAGAGGGCCCCTGAGACAATCCAGCACATACCGGTAACAGCAGGGTGTAAGATGCTGGCAGGGAAAGCTTACATGGCGTGCCATAACCAAGTGGATGAAATAGTGTACAGGAACATCTGTGCAGAGTATGGGCTGGAAACCCCAAGGTTTGACCAAGCCAAGATCCTGTGGGACTTCCAGATACAGATGGACCGAATGGTAATGGCAAACCAACCGGACATTGTGGCGTTGGACAAAAAGCAGAGGAAAGCCTTTGTAGTTTACATAACAATGCCAAGTGACTGCAACATCATTAAAAAGGAACATAAGAAACAAGAGAAATACCAGGGGCTCAGAGAAGGGCTGGAGAAGACATGGAAGATAAAGGCATCAGTGGTGCCCGTGGTCATTGGGGCACTCGGGGCGGTGAACCCCAAACTTGAGGACTGGTTACAGTAGATCCCTAGAAATACATCAGACATCTTGGTCCAGAAGAGAGTAGTTCTAGGAACAACAAAGATACTGCACCGAACCCTCAAGCTCCCGGGTCTCTGGTAGAGGACCCAAGCTTGGAGGAAAAAGAAAGACCACCCAAGGTGGGTGAGGAATATTTTTGATCAATTTTGGTATAATTACTCCTCTAAGGGGGTTTCTCTGTCAGCTACTGTAAATTCATGTTATAGTGTCTCTATAGTCCCGTTAATGATTCATCGATTACTAAAATAGTTGACAAGTATTTTAATAATCGATTAATCATGATTAATCCGATTATTTCTTTCAGGACTACTGCAGACAAGTGAGGAGTTTATGCATGGGTAGGATTTAAAGCAATATTCTCTCAAAAATCAACTTTTACAAATGGAAGATAAGCTGTATAAATAGTATTGCAAAACTTTAAACCAACTTACACATGACCATCCACATAATCTGATGACCTCTGATGAAGTAACCATCTGGTAAATTCTTCATCATGAAAAACAATTAAAAGTCGTCTTCTTAAATTACTTTCCTTTGATAAATATGTACGTGTTATTTATCTGCTTTGAGCTTAAAATATAACAAACTGTAAAAACATTCATTGCGTATAAAGATTTGCATATCTGACAATTAACTCTTAAATTCAGTTGAGGGCTAAGAATTTACACGTAAAATATTCAACATTCTAATCAATGGTACTGATCTTGTCTTAGTAATACCTAATTTGCTTCTCCGCAAATCTTTATCCTCTTGTGGGGTTAAGCCACCAGCTGCTCCACCATCATTTTGGGGTCTGCAGTGTATCTGGTAGCATCTGTGGCTCAACATGGCATAACTTCAAACTGTGCGAGCATGTGCTGTTAACCACAGATCATTCAGAGTTGGCATAAGGTGTCTCACTCAGCCAGCAGATGTCTTTTTGTGGACAGACTGACATGCTGAGTAAAAATTTTCAGGGAAGATAGAGATCAGGCTCTTTGGTGTTCAGTCCCCTAATATTTCTCCCTTGGACCATTCAGTCTAGCCCCAGCTGTCTCCAGGTAGACAATCTAACTCATGCTGTGATGTGATGAACAGGTTTGCAAAGCTTTGCAATCATAGATTCAAGTCCAGATTACATAGTTCATAATATTTCACAATTTGACTTACATAAAGATTAAAAATTGTCATCAATATCAGTGGAATGATTAGATAGAAAAATATTTAAAATTTTAAATTTTGTAGAATCCTCTTAAAGATAATCTTGCTGAGTCATGCAGTTAGGATCCCAATGATATCATTATCATTGAATGTAGATATTATTTATGTTTGTAAATGGCACAAGTATCTCTCCAGAGCTAATAAGACCCTAATAACCCCTTCACAAAATTGCTGGCAAACATCAGTTTTTTCAAAAAATGTTTATGCAGAAAGGCTGCCAAGGCAAAACTAAATTAACATTTGAAGCCAAAATTTAAAAGGCATGACATGGACAATCAATCATGTTTTTGTATAACATTTACAAATCCATGCAATGGGTCTGATAGTCACAGTAGGACACAACTTTTTACAATAGCCATTGACTACTAAAAAAAAGAATCCACATTGTGGAAATTGTATTTAACATAAATAGGAAAATAAAATTAATTTGTATAATAATATTGAAAAAAAAAAAAAGACAAAAACCAAGCTTAAAAGTAGAACTGGGTGTCACAGTCTTGGTTCTCTTATGTTTTCTTTTGAGTATTCAGTTTGACTTTGCTCCATGTTTTCTAGCTTTTGTGGTTCAATTCTTATTTTTCTGGTTATTTTTCAGTTTTCAGGTGTTTATTTGTTGCCCTCTGCTGCCCTCTTGTGTTATCCTTTTTCCCTAGCTCCTTTCCTTTCTGCTCTGTTCACACTTGCTCCCAATCTGCTCGTTAGTCCTCTCTTTGTTCAGTCTACCATAAATACACTCCTTGTGCAGTTCCTCAGTGGCGGTTCCTCATCTAACTTCCTTCAATTCCGTCTCACTGAGTCTTCCTCGTTGAGATAGTTTTTTTCCCCTGATGTGTCCATGGTTTCTGGTTTGTTTGACTTTTTTTCATGTTTGACTTTTTGGATTTTTAGATTCCTGCCTCTGTTGTATGTTAACTGTTCATTAAATCATCAAGAAACTCACCTCTGCCTCCCTGCCTCTGCATTTGGGTCCTCAAACCACAACCAAATCCTAAAACTGGGCACAAAATCGAAATTAATACATTCCAATTTTTTGCTGTGGGCTATTTTAAAAAAATGAAATTGATATATTTTTTTGTTTTTTAGATAACAGCGCTTTTTTGGATCCCCGGAGTTTCTGTAGCTTCAGTATAACTCTCCCGTTTTTTATTGTTTTTGTTTTTTTTTTGGGGGGGGAGGGGAAAATAAACTTGTCAATATGAGTTTCATTGCAACACCAGTGGTAACTCTGACTGCTATGATGATGTGTCTTTTGGCGCTTATCAGAGCACGTTACCACCCAAACACAAGTTTAGTAAGAGGATGGAGGATTGGAACAGGGGTCAGTTACATGCAGCCAAGATAGCAGAAACGGCAGTGAATAATAGTTTATAAAACATTAGCAATTTGAAAAAAATTGTAAATGGAATTTAAAAATAAAGAAATCATAGATTTTTTTTTCCGACCATATAGCTCAGCGCTACTTAAAAGTTTTCTGGGAATAACAGACAGACATTGGATAAAGAGTCTTTTTGTTTTTTAGAGTTCCTTACTGGCATGTTCAGGTTTCTAACCTCATGACTTGTCTTTGCGACTCTTTGAATGCTTCAGCCACTGAGATGACAGCTTGGAGTTCCACTTCAGTTACCGGTTTAAAATAACTGGTATTTAGTTGACCTGCTTCCTCAGTTTACCCATGTTAATAAGCTCAAAGTGCTGTTGTGGTTGTTTCTTTTGAAGAGGATAGGATTCTCTGTATTTTGCCCTTTATGTGTAAATGCAGCTTCTGTTCATGCTGAATGCAGTCATTTCCACTTCAAGACAGTTGTATATCGCTTCTTAGTCTTTTCATAAACAACAAAGGATTTCTATCATCCTTTCAACAGACACTCAGGGTTTTTTAAATTATTAGTTTGTATGACAAAGTCTCAAAGACATGTTAAAAAGAAGTATATTTAGGTAAGATTGATTTAATGAAAATATGGGGGATTAGGGGTTGATTGTTGGGTTAAAAAAGCACATCCTGATTTTGGGGCGTCATTTCTAGTTGGCAGTACTGACTCTTTTTTTTGTTCTACATATTTTACTTCTGAGTTGCTCCTCAGTGACACATTAAGTTTCATATCTGAAAGCTTGGGGACACAACACAGAATAATAACTCTGAAGCCATGCTGTATTTTGCTTAAGGCTTTTCTAATTTTGTAAGCTTTAAATTGCTTTTAGTTGGTGCTCCTCATAATAAACAGATAGATGTCTGCCGAACATTTATAATGGAAAATGTCTCAGAGTTAATTAGGAAAACAAGAAATAATATTATAACAAATGTTTCTAGCTTATGAACATTATTACATAGATTAATTTATTTTCCTTTACTCCTATTACAAAACGTTTTTACTTTCTATCTCTTATTCCCATGTAATGCACTGCTTCACTAAAGCTTTCACAAAAACTATTTTTTTTTTTTGCACATAGTTTTACAGGATGGTCAAAACCATTATTTCTTAAGTGCACCTTTTACATGTCTGTAATATTCTACACGGCTTGCAGCAAAGATTGAATCAGAGGTATGATAGCATCTTTCAGCAAAAACTTTTTTTCTTGCCACAAATTAGGCCTTTTTTTTCAAATCTTCCACCAGAGTTATGACTCTCGGGAATTTCTCCAGTATAAGTCTCTTTGCTGCTTGTCTGATTAATGCTTTCTTTAGCAGGCTGTCAGTTTAGTTTAATGGCCATATAGGTTTGAACGTGTCATAATATTTTTCATTCTTTCAAGATCAATGGAACAGTGCTTCATGAGATGTACAACCTAAATATAAACAGAATAGCCTTACCATGCTTTGACATTCCCTAGTATTCAATTCCTCACCTGTCTGATGGGTTCCTATGTCTTGATGAGGCTATTTTCTTCTAAAGATTATCCAATAAATGTAGAGAGTTGTAAATTTCAGTTTAAATCGGAAACAGCAGGTTTCTGTTAATCAATCAGTTGGCTTTGTAAGCAATTGGTAATGTGTAATTATTTTAGGTTATCCCAGTGAAAGGGAATTCAATAAAGAATCCTTCCTTATTCTAACATTTTATTTGTAGAGTAAGATTCCCAAAAATCATAAATGATTATCTTTACAAAACTGTGTACCTTTTTTGTGTGTGTGTGTGTATATCACTAGGGATAGGTCTAGTCTTTGTAGTCATGACCACGCCAATCAAGACCAAGGAATTTCAAGACAAGACCAAGACCTTTGGAGGCTGAGGCCAAGACATTATATGGTCTAGGCCTAGTCTTGGTCTTGGCCTCTACAGTTCTTGGCATTGTCTTGGTTTCGTACTCCTTGGTCTTGCTTAGTGTGATCTTGACTACAACACTATACAAGCCCTTAATTGCATTTGCTATATGATCAAAATTTTGCAAGACATAATTTTCAAATCTCAAAGGCAGTTTTGATCATGTGACATTTAACAGGAGTACCGGTAGGGCACTAACTATTTTACTCCATCACTTGAGGTGGCAGTAATATTCTTAAAGTGGGTTTGTCCTCCTCCAGAAGGAAGGAGAGAGTTGCAGCAGATCCATACATGCAAACTTGAAATAAGCACCTTTCCAAGAAACAGAAACAGTAAAGTCCTGAGTCAGTATCTGATCAAGCAAGCTTTCATGGTCATGAGAACAATTAAAGCCTGGAGTAAAACATCTACATGCTTGAGATTAGTGCAAAGGAAATGGGGGAAAAAATCTCACAATAGCAATTTTGGTTAAAAAAAACAACGAGCACATGAAATGGACATGAGTGAACTTAACAGGTTTCACATTTCTGATATTTATATTTCTAAAGGGAAAAACCAGGAAGTAGTGCATCTTATTTTATCTCTTCTATCATTATCACTATCTTCTGTCATCTCTTGAGTTTATGAATAATTTTCTTCCATACTGGGCATATGTTTCTATGAAAGAAATCTACAGAAAAACATCAGTTGTCCAGATTGCTTTGAGAGACAAAAATGCACCTGACTTTTTATAGAAATAAATAATAACTTATTGCTAATAACTGAAAACTGAAAAGCAATGCTTAAACTTGTGCAATCAGTACTCTTGCAGTTTTCTGGTGTTTACTTCAGGAGTAACACAGACTCTCAGACTTCCCTTTCCCCAGGCACCTGCTCAGGGAAGCCTGAGACACTTTTGGCCAGCTGAGAGACATATGCCCTTCATTGTGTCCTGGATCCTCCACCGGGCCTTATCTGGGTCGGAAGTCCTTGTAACCAATCCGGAGGCGGGTCAACGGGACAGCCGAAAAAAATGCTTGAGCCAGCACAGCTTACTTCTCTCAAGAAGAAGCGGCTCTACTCTGAAACCCCCCAGGATGACTAAGCTCCTCACCCTATCTCTTAGGTAGTGCACCCTGCGGAGAAAGCTCATTTTCGATGTTTGTATTCGGTTATCCTTCTTTCTGAACCACAGGTAAATTAAGAGCTTTGCATTTTCTGCTCACCTCTCTCTTCACCACAACATACCAATGGAGCATTAGCATTATAGCAGCAGCTACAGCGATCCATCAATCTCCTGCTCAAATCTCCACCCTTTCGTGAACACGACCCAAAGATATTGGAACTGCTCCACTTGAGGCAGTAACTCTCCTCCAACCTGAAGGGGACAAGCCTTCTTTTTCCATTCCAGAACCATGAGCTCAGACTTGGAGAATCTGATTCTTATCCTGGCTGCCTTACACTTTCCTGCGAACCACTGCAGTGCAAGCTGTAGGTCTTGGCAGGAAGTAACCAGTGGAGTCACGTCACTCCTCCATGGACCATCACCTCAATGTGGTGGAGGGGCTTCAGTGCCCAGATGAGCCCAGAGTCTATTTTCTGGGGGCTTAAATGCACCAGGTAGGTTCTCCCAAGGTAAACAGGCTTTGGGTGATGGGACAGACAAAGAGCGGTTCATAAAGCCCTTAAGATGACAAAAAAAATCCAGGCATGCAATATTACATAGTATGGCAGAGCAGGGAGAACACTGGGTAGCAATAAGAGGTATAGGCTTTGATGACCTGACCTATGGACATTTCTGGAGCATGAAATATTTATTTAATGATGTAGCTTTTACCACAACCCAACAAGAATCATGGTAACTTTTCCACAGAAAATAAGATATGATCTTTCTTTTATGTTAATTTCATTTTGTTTGTGACCTCTTCTTAACTAAATAGCTGACTGGACAACAGATGTTACAATAGTAGTGATTCATTGCATTCTGTAGTTTTAAAGATTTTAGTCTTAAAAGAACATGCTGGCACAGGGGTTGCCTTAGCTATTTGGAAATTCTTGTAAGAATTATAGATTTTAAATGCCAAGATGTCACAAATGTTTGCTTAAAGCAAAGATAGCCTTCTCCACTCCAAGAGTTGAAGACAGGATCTGTGAACTTCTCACACTCTCAGTTAATCAGGTGAGAATGTCTGTGCCAAGTGAAGTTGTTGTTTGCTTCCTTTGAGGGGTAAATCAGGTGAAACTTTTTGCGATTTGAGCTTGGAATAAAATAGAGGCCTTGCAGATTTATAAGCATGAAATTCCTTCATTTGAATTCAACAATGGTCCAATTTGGTCCAATAGAATTGGACCATATCTGCCTGTGTGTTTTATTAAAGTATTTTTACATTTCTTTGGAATAGGCTAATAACACAGACCTAGAGAGAAATTCAAAAACAAGGACTGGGTGCAAAACACATCGATTTTCATTGTAGCACAGGTGATCAGTGTGTACATACTTGTTCTAAAATAGAAATACACCTCGACCACATTTGTTTTAGCTCTCAACAAGCTTCTTGTATAATTCTGGCTAAATGTATCTTTTTTCTAAAATGTAGGTTATTAATTTGTTGTTTCCAGGGTTTCTGTTTGGCTTGTCATAATCAAATAGGGTTTGAATTAAATCTATCCAGAGGCTTAATCTTACTCTGCTTTTAATATTCCAAAACCAATTTTAAAGGGCATTTGTAAGTGAAGCTTCCTGAATTTTAATATTCATCAATTCAACTTTGGGCTTTCTTTTATTTCTAATTTTAAGTACAAGCCGGCAGGATTCGCCAAGGCCTGGCGCCTCCTGTATAGAATGTGCACACCAGCGGTTTCAACCCACTCCCTCAGCTCTCTCCACTGTCATTCTGCTGCACCCATGATGCTACATCCACTTTTCTGTCAGAGTTGGGCTCAATTTGTTTATCTGTTACGAATGAGACAGACTTTCATGTACTCTGTTCATGCAAATAGATTCTCATTCATTCAATTGATGCTATTGCAGAACTCATATCATACATTCATATTATTTATGCATATATATCTATGTAGCTTGACACCATCCGTGTGTGAGTGTGTGCGTTTAAGGGTGAATGACTGAATGTAATGTAAAGCGCTTTGGTCTAGTCTCCTGACTTGAAAAAGAGCTATATTTGTATATTTGTAGGCCATTTACCACTCTTTGTTGCTATAAATGCCAACGTGTTACTCTCTAAGAAGAGGGAGAAGGAAATGTGCCCAGTTATATGACCCTGTATTTATTATTTTGACCTTATGACTACAGAAAGAGAGATGAAATTAAACTTTATCTTGAACAATGCTTATAACATTATCTCTCTTTGTTCTTAACCTTAAAAATATTTTTTTTTTTCTGAAAATTAAATTCTTGAAACCAATTTTATGCCAACTTGGACTGTGTTATTTTGGAAGAAATCTAAATTGAGTTTTTTTTTTTTTTTTTACCCAAAATTGTGTTTGCAATATTATTTTGATGTTTCTCAGCACTAACCCCAAACATTGGCTCCAAGGCTTAATTTGTTCATGGCCTGGAATGCCTTCTTGTTCATTCTATTGTTGAGGGACTTTCTTTCTATAGAGAAGGCTTACGTCTCGCTTGCATACATGGATCTGTGTTCAACCTGTAACTATATGCTCCCTTCTGTTTAGCAGCAAACCCGTTTTATGTTTTCTAACTTCCATCTTAAGGGCTTCAGTGAGAAAGATAGACTCTTACTCTCGTTAAGTGTAACATGACCAAAAATTGTGTTTCTCTGTCATTTGAAAATTGATTTTTTAAATTGTTATTGTGATGCAAACTGATTTATTATTCCAGCTCTAGTACCGGCTACAGATGTAACATAAGCCTCGCTTTGAAATCCATTCTTCCTCAATCTCCAAAATTGATGTTACGTTTACTCACATAACACCATTTTAGTAGCAAAATGGACCGTACCACAACACGTTAAGTTTAAAGGTTTCATTAAAACAAAATTGTTGGATATGTTGATAAGGTCATCAGTGAACATTTGTAAAAGGGTTCAGAGGAGACTCTGAACCCTTTTACAAGTAGTAACCCCTTCCCCTGCTCCATATTTAGTTTTGCATTGGGCTTGTTTATTTTTTGAAAGGTCTTTAACTCTTAATGCCTTACGAATTGGTGCAAATATTATCATAAGAAACATCAGAATTCCCTTTTACCTTTTATTTTACTGCAAACAAAGATTGTATTTGGTCCTAGATGAAACCCTAGTACCTGATAATAACATTTATGTATTTTGGTGAACAGGAATATCTATGCATTAGATTATTTTCAAAATGTGTTTATTGATTCCATGTTTATTAGAACTTCTGCACTGTGAATTTGATGCTTTGTTCATGATAAAACTCCATTACACATGTTTTGTGGGGCACAGAAACGGTTCAGGATAAACTACACTCTTTTTAAAGCTTTCTTCTTTCTTTTTGATTTGTGACTGACTTACATATGAATATCCTAGTCAGTCTTCACCAGTGTAGTTTACACTTGATTGAGACATGAAATCAGTAATTATCTATGTTTAAAGAACATTGACAGAACTGTTCTGCTCAGTTCATCCCAGTTCAATTTTCCCTTGTATTCATATTTCAACACATAACCTTCAATTTGTGCCTATGGGAGCTGTATTATGTACACTCTTATAAAAACCTAAAAATTACCCTTCTTTTGAATGCACTGAACATCATTTTAATAAACGATCCAGCCTGTGACAGTGTCTAATGTGGCATCTGTTTTCATTAGTCTCCATCAAAACTTGCTCCTCTTGTGTTCATCACAAAGGCACAAAGGACTTTTCCATAGTGACAGCCTGGATGCCTCTTACAGCCCCTGAGTATCTGAGCAAGCATGTGCACTTTTTGTGTTGGTGGCAGTTTTGTGTTAACTTTTCTTCTACATAAAAAGAAAAAGACAGGCTTCACTGATGCTCGGTTCTAAAAATAAGCCTCCATGTGTTCTAGTTTTTATTGTTTTTGTTTTCTAAAGGAAAGGGAGACTTTTATTTTACCATGAAAAGCAAAGCCTTTGTCAAAAAAAAAAAAAAAAAATCAGTTTATTGTATTTATATGCAGAGCAGCAATTTCTGTGTTGGTAAACTACAATACATTTAATTGGTTTTTAAAGGTCCTGTTAAACATTGATGCATTAAGTTATCTAACATAATATGTCAGAGTAACAACTCATCAAACCAAAATAATTTAACATTACAGAGGCTTTAGCAGTAGCATTGCTCATCCTTCTCCTACAGTGGTGTAAATGATGTAAAAATAAAGCAATAGATTCTAAGGAGGTGGTTGTAAATATCATGTTTTAACCAGCCAGTTTCTAGTTTTCTGAAAGATGAAACTTCTCAGCATAGTTAATATTTTGTTAGAGTGACATAATGCAGATAAAGATGTCCTCTTTGATAATAGAGTTACAACCTTATCAGTTGTTTGGGCCAGGAAGCTTTGAAGTTGAATGGAAGGAAAGGAGAAAATATACTAGGAACAGTTGTTTAGCAGTAAGTAAATCTTATGTCCACAAATAATGACAGAAAGAATATTTTATTACAAAGATTGATGTTTAAAAAGGAATTGTAGGGGACCAGCCAAGGGCCCATAATTCTACAGTATGCCCTGAATTTCTCTCCTCTCCTTCTCTGTCTCTCTCCTTTGTTAATTTTAAAGATTTCCCATTCACCTCAGTGGCAAATGCTATGTCACAATAATCACTAATAAAATTGGCAAAAAGAATGATTATTATGAAGAGTTAAGAGTTAGAATATCAATGGGTTTTCCTATATTAGCAACACATTTTTATACTCTTTTTTTATGTTTATCATTCATGTATGTGTAGATATTGTAGAGCACCATCTAACAGTGCAGCCTTACTTGTAAAAATATTAAACATTACTAAAATCCTGTTTTCACTGAGAAACAAGCCACTGCTCCTAAAAAAACACTTCCCTGCCTAAACCCAACATTTATTAAAGCTTTAGAGGACGATCTTTTATTTCCGGGTGGATCATCTAAATAAGTGGTCCTCCTAATTGTCAATCATTATGGTGATATGTTTACATAAGGCAGTACTACGTGCTTGTTCCATTAGCTATGGCCTCTAAAGAAGCAGATATATCCCGGAATGCTTTGCGAGGAGAGCTCTCCTCGCAAAGCATTATGGAGCTGTGTGTTGGAGCAGTGGTTTATCTGTAGCCAAGAGAAAGCGGCTGGATAAACTGATCAGGAAGGTGATTCCTTCTCTGTGATTGGATGCCCTCTGGACTCAGTGCAGGAGGTTGGAAACAAAAGGATCCTAACTAAATTAACATCTCTGCTGGATAATGTCTCCCACCCCATGTATGAAGCTGTTGCAGAACTGGAGAGCTCCTTCAGTGACAGACTGCTGCACCTTAAATGCACCAGGGAGCGTTATCACAGATCCTTCCTCCCAGCAGCTGTAAGACTTTATAACCATCACAACCTCAATTAGTTGTTATATTTATGCTGATTTTGCAGTTTCTACCTTAGTTGAATAACATGCTTCTGTCATTTTGCACATCTCTGACGTTGCTGCTATTTTCAAATATCCATTTTTGCAAAAATGCTGTATATTGGTTACAAATTCTTCAGGTGCACAGTTTTTATATTGTTAAAGCACTTTACTGTACAGTATTTTTTTGTTTATCTTTTAACTCTTGGCTATTATGTTATTCTTATACATTTTTCTAAGGTCCACATTTGTGTGACAATTATTTCTATAATCTTTTTGCTGCTGTAAACACTAGAATTTCCCCATCGTGGGACAATAAAGGAATTTTCTATTCTATTCTATTCTATTCTATTCTATTCTATTCTATTCTATTCTATATTGTCATCATCAGTTAGAATGACAAAGATTGCCATATTTTTTCTTGGCTTGGTCATGGTCTTGGAGTGTGCAGTCTTGATTTTGGTCTGAAAGAAAAACAACAACTCTTAAAATAAAATAATTATATATACATATCCTTATGTCAGCCATGGCTGTAGTGGGCGCCATCATCCTCCAAATACTTCTTCTTTGTCTTTCTTTATAGTACTAAGGCCCAGTTGCAGATCAAGTGACTTATGTCATGGGAAAAAAGTGTTTCCATTTCGATTCGTCCCAAAAAAAAAAATCAAAGCTTTAAAACTTTTTTTTTTTTTTGGGGAAAATTTTGAGTTTTTGTGTTGCAGTGTTTCCATTTAGCAAATTTATTTTCGTAATTACAATTTTGTTGTTAATGGAAATACAGCTAGTGACTCTGCTTGCCCCTAAACGAAGTTAGAACATTTTCAAATACAAACAGTTTTTGATTAAGCAGTGTAACTAATATTATTTAAAGTACACTAAAGTTTACCTATAAAAAATAAATAAATAAAACTTTCTATTGTAATTCCTGATTAGACTCTTTTCTACTCACTTTACTCAGCATATGCAACTTTTTGTGTAACTGCAGTTGTGTGGTTGGGTCTATTTCTGCTGATACGGTGTGTTTTTAAACCGCTGAGCAGACTATTATAAGACAGCTGGATTCTCCAATTAGGCAGTTTTTTAGAGTGATGTTTGAATGTTGGGATTATTGGGAGAAAATGTAAAAGCTTTTTGTGAAACACTTTATTTTGATTATGGGGACTTGTGCAGATAAGAGTTCTGACACCAGCTGTATATTTTCCTGTTATTTCATGGGATCCCGTATATTGTGTTGTTTTTCTAGGTTGGATTTCAGCTTTTACAGTAATTTATATTTGAAATATGTGTCTTTATGTACCTCATAACTGTCCATAAAATATGTCATATACATATTCACAAGTTCTGCACACCTTGCATCTCGAATATATGCGATACACATAAACTTTGTGATAGACATTGTAGACCAGGACATAGATGGTTAATTTGCCTAAGTGAGCATCTGCATCTAAAAGTGTTCCCCCTTGAGTGAATTGTTCTAGAATGATGCCATCATTCCACCTGAATGCCTGATCAGTCAATGAGTTTCACTGCGGTCACTGTGACACCTTTTTCCCCAGGAGGGCTTTTATGTCCTTCGGGTTTGTGTTTATCTGTGAATCTGTGTTATTTTGGTTTGCTTCCTTAACTACGGTTATCAATTTTACTGCAAAAATGTTTGCCCTTCACTCTTTGGCAAACAATTATACAGTTTATGTAATACACATCATGCTGTCCAAGTGAATTTAATTTCACAATAAGGGGTTCGTTATTTTAAGATGTAATATCTTTTTCTTAGGGGCTTCCTAATATTATTATATAATATATGGATATAAAATAAGAGAAAAAAAGCAAATAGCTATGTGCAGCTTGTTAAAAATTATTCTCAGATATTTTCCCACCAGTCACACTGGAAAATATGCATTATTTCTCCAATGAAGATCATTTTTCTTTTTATATTCCTCCCTTTCTGTGCTTGTTACATTAAATAAGATTAACCCTTATCTTCCTTTAACTTTGTTTCTATCAGTTCCTGGTCTTTAAACTTTATTTTTGTGCTTATACTGTAGGCATAAAAACATTTTGTTGAGCTGTTTTGTTCTTAGAGTTTTTTATTTTTTATGAATATTTTAAGACGAGCAACTGATCCGAATGTGATGTTATCTCGTCCTTCCTATTTTGAAAAGTGGCTCAGGTAGGGCTGAAACAGTTAATCGGATTAAACGTGATTTAAAATAAAAACTTTTTTGTGCGTCAATATGCTCGATCCAGAACTCCTGAAGTGGAAACGCTTGTTTCACCTGGTTTAATTTCGTCAAAAATCTTCTTTAAGGAACCTTTAGTATCCGATTATTAATCGATTCATCGAAAAATAATCGACAGATTAATCGATTTACAAAACAATCGTTATTTGCAGCCTTAGACTCAGGAACATTGAACTCTTTCACAGGATATCAAAACCTTTTTTGGTAGAAATTTTTTTGGAACCATTTGAAGATATACTCAAAGCAGAGACATGCTTGTTTTGTAGCATCTCCCTTTCAGGTTGCTAGAAAATAGCCAGCTAAACAATCACAAACATATGAACCAGCTGATGTACTGCAGCCACCTTCTGTTAGCAATAACACTTAGGTCTGATGTGCTAAGATCCCAAATAACATGTAATAAATTGCCTTTGCAAACAACTGATTACATGCAAAAATTACAAAGACTGCGCCAGAACCAATAGGTCCTGATCTTAAACGATAAAAAAAAAGAGTGTGTCTCTTGTAGGCTCTTTTGATATTCTATTTTATATTGTTTCTACATATGGTTTAACTTTATACAGTTTGTCTGCCATCTCGCTGTATCTGTGCTGGCCTTTAGATATCTTTTTCTTTGATATTATCCTACTACTGTTGTATTTGATAGTCCAAATATGTTTATGTATGCTCAGAATATGTCTTCGTCTTCTGACATTTTACCAATATTTTTTTGTGTAAGTTTACACTTTGCTTTCTGAAAAATAAAAAAAAAACACATAAATTAGATCTGTGATTTGGAAAGTCACTTTGCACGTGGTAAATGTTTATTTGCATATCGCCCCGCCCTTGTATTTATGCAGTTTGGTCATTAGAATATGATTTGTGTATTAATGATTCCACACATGTAAAAAAATAGATTGCACATGCTATCTGCTAAATTGCAAGCGCCAATCAATTTACAACTTCTTTGAAGTTGTAAATTGATTTACAACCTCTTTGAAGATCTGCTGTGCCTACGAAAAAATGGCTTTCATGCATTTTTGTATGCAAGTTTCCACCTAACTTTCAAATGTGCTAAATATAGATGCTGGTATTACACTTGCAATGTATTTGAAAAAATAGCATTATGGATAGTAAGTGTGTGTATAACTTTTCCTCAGTATTGGCAATTTACATAATGTCAAGGATAATGATAAAGGCTTGATTTTTTTCTGCTATTTTAATTATTTAGCAGATGCAGCAACCCATGCAACTGGTAAATATATGACCTTATGCACTGTCCTGACCATGCAGTTGAAAGCTCGCCTCATAACTCACACGAGGAGATAAGACAATTAGGAGAATTTTATTGATACAATTACTTTGTCTTTGGCATTCAGACCTCGGCAGGACACATAGCACTTAATTTTGATGGATATGCATGAACAGGAGCAACGAATAGGGCTGTTTCCCCCCCAGGCCTGAAACTGGTGGTGGAGTGGAGATAGAGGAAGTTGGTCAGTCTGTAGACTGCTGGTTAGTGAGACGGTACTGTATACTGTGCTTTATGGGGAGATCCAGTGGATTGCGGAAGCTGATACTAGAGCTTGACTCAGGGACCTGGGAGATGGAAGTCCAGTTGGATAACACAGGTTGAGAGAACCTGTCCATGATGAGCGAGCATAAAGCGACAGTGGAGAGGACAAACTTCCCATTGGGAAGAAACCTCTAGCAGAACCAGGCTCAACATGGCGGTCTTCTGCCAAACTGGTTAAGATGAGACAGGCAACGCAGTAAGAGTCCAGGAGGAATGACACTGATGAAGCTTTAGCTACGATGGTGGAGGAGGGGCTGGAGGTGCGTTGAAAAGGTGTCATCTGAACGAAGTCGTACAGCGCATCCGCCGCCTGCGCACAGGAGCAGACAAGTGCGTATCGGAGGCCTTTTAAGATGAGCTTTGGATCCCGATTGGCTTTTGCGGAGGTGTGGTTCAAAAGTGATTGGCTGTGTTGCAGGTGGATGTAGGAAAGGAATGAGTTTCTTCAGTTGAACTTCTGCCTAGGCTCCATATGCATCAACACAAAATGAAAAAAATATATGTTTTAAATTAGTTTAAATCATGTGTAGAAAAGATTATTTTAAGAGCTGAGCTGATTTGTAAATAACCTGTATGCAACTGCTTCAAAGTAAATATTAAAGTATTTTACATTTTTTCTTATAACTTTCTACCAGGTTTGAGCATTATTATAGCAGGTGCTGAATTGTGCATTGCTCCTAAAGTGATTTTTGATTCTGTTTTGTCACTGAACATTAAAAACATACTATACATGAACACCCTCGAACACACTCGCCGACATGCACATCAGGTCTAATTGCAGTGTTGCAGAGCCTCAGTCTAATCTGTTTGGAACACACTTCACTAATTAGCAAAAGATGAACTGACCTCACTTTTTGTTTGACCTCCAACACTTATACATCATGTTTATGGAATGAAAGAGACAGGCCAGAATAGCAGACTTACTTTCACTCCAGCATCTACTAATGAAATACTTCCCTTTCTCCCTCATGGGTCACAAGACTGATTTAACAGCTTCATTCACTGCTATAGATTTTACCTGTTGTTTCTTCTGCCATAAAATGGGTTTTGGCTCCATTCAGGGATGTAGTGCTGTTTGAGGAGCTGCACCTCCGCAGGAGGTGGCAGGCACACTGCGATCACATCCTCCAATGCGTCAAAAGTAATTAGGGTGATCGGAGAGCATGCCCTATTATGTGTAGAGAGGTGTGTGCTGTGTGCTGTTAATTAGAATGATGAGTAGACTGTAATAAGGCAAGCATAGACCATCAAATTCAGCACTTGTCTGGTTTTGTTCTGATTAGGCTTCTTTTCTTCTTTAAACTGGACATTTATAAGACACAAAAGAAGATTAAGGCTTCTTTATTCAGGGATGCTTACCTCCCTAAAGGTTTTTGAAAATCACAGTAAAGTAAGGATACTGCTTACTTTCTGTTTTGAACATTTTCTCCTGCAGATTAAAACCTCTTTATTCTAAAAAAACAAGATGTCACAGACTTATAAATACATTTCTTGAAACATAGTTAAAGCTGTGAAGATTTTTATTACATTACATTACATATATTTGAAAATATAATTTTTCTTTCTGTGATTACATGTTGTGCATTGCTGGGTAATGGGGCTCCAGCTGTGTTAAAGATGAATAAAAAAGTATTGTAAATTATGTGGTCTTCTCAAGGGGTTTATGGGTGCTGTGGTGATATCTGTTTTCAATAAATTTATAATGTAGTGTTTGTAGTGAGATGCCTTAGTACAGGCCTCTAAAGCTTTGTTCTGAAGCCAGAAGATGGGGTTGCTTGTAAAAGCATAGCTTTATTCCTGAAGCGAAATCTTAAATCAGTCCTTTTTAACATGACTAGCCTGGAGCATATTGCCCTGTATGGTCTTCTACATAAGTGGTAGTGTGATTTTTATTTTTTATTTTTTCACAGTTTTTTACAATGCAAGCACAAACCTCTATGTTTTTTTATTGAGATGGATTCTTTGTGTTAAACACACACAAAGCAGTGCATAAATGTAAATAAAAAACATAGAACCACATTTTACCTTAAATTTACCCAGATATCTTTGGGATATGTCTTTAGTACAAAAAGGTATATGGAGTTTGATTTTCTTCCTGTTAGTTATTGCTAAATAACTTTCTTATTGGTTGATGGAGAACCTCGGTGAACTTCTAAGCAACCTCCAAGTTTGATACATACTCTTAATTGGATTTAAGCTGGGAATTAATTCATTTAAAAAAAAACAAACATCCCATTTCAGCAATAGCTGTATTTTTAAGATTGTTTTTCCAGCAGGTAGGTAAATGCGCTGCCTGATGTTAACTTTTGTTATATTGTATATTTCCTTTCAGTATTGGCTGAAAAACACCCTCAGAACATGATGATGCCACACGATATTTTATGGTTAGAATTTTATTTTCTGGATATTGTTGGATAATCTTCCTTTCAGCAATGCTTATTGGTTAAAAACTGCTATATACCAGGGACTTTCTAGGACTTTCAGCTGTGTCTAAAGTGGAATTGTTGTTATTCTGAATTAGGTTATTCCTCAGTTCAGTTGTTTGGGCTGATAGATTAGGCGGGTGACCAGATATCAAACCGTTCCACATACTAATTAAATAAGAATAAATCAAATTTTGAAAATCTTAAGATATTACACTAATCATATTTTCATAACCTAACTGTGCTTTGAATGTGCCCACCTTCTCATTCTTGCTTTAACTGTTTTTCATGATACTGTTGGTTTCTGATATTCTCTAAAAGACCTCTGAGACCTTTTAAATATTAGCTTTACTAAGGTTGAATAACCTACAAGCAGATATTATTTACCAAAATGGACACTTCTGAGAGCATGTGGATGCACTAGATTCTTCTTTCAGAAGAAGATTGCATGGAACTCCTCTAATGGTTTTATCTTAAACTGTTAATTATACTACCCCCACGGAAGTGGTTCATTGTGATACAATAGAAAATAGTTTGTGGTATGAGGCACATATGGTGTTCTGTCAGACATACTGTTTTATCAGTCAGAGGGGGTCACTTCTGGAACATCCTCCCAACAAACATCAGGGAATGTCCCACTTATTGCACATTTAAAAAGCACCTTAAACAGTTTCTTAAAAGTTCCCAGTCATGCACTCACTAATTTTATTGTTGTAATGTCATTGTCTGAATGTGTGTCTATGTGTTTTGATATTGTATTACCGGTAAGTGATCTTGTGTTGTTTTGTCTTCCTGCATCAGGACGACAGATGTAAATTAGCAACTACGCTATAATCTGGCTCATTAACAATCTGTGCAGAAGTATAAGTTTGTTCATTAATGTTCTCTGTCCATTAAATAAATAAATAAAAATATGATAATGGGAAGAATTAAATTGTTTCAATAGTCAAAAAACCTACCTGTGGAAACATCTCTCTCATGATAAACACCCATATTTAACCATTTTTGAGCTGCAGGCTATGCATCAACTGCTGCCATATTTTTAAAGCTGTGATCAAAGAGTTTTATAGTAGACATTTTTATCTGAAAATAATTTTATTATTCAAAATGACATTGCAGCTGCAGGGATTGGAAAAACAACTAGGTTCCTCAGTAAATTAGGTTAACCTACTGGCAGAAAAGACAAGCACCCAAAGTAGAGGATAGGTGCATGATCCAAAGGCAAAGGAAAATGATGTGCAGGATGTGAGGAGGAGGGGAACAGATAATGAGAGAAAATGATGACTATATGAAAGAGGGCAAGAGGAGTGCATGTCAAGAATAAAGGAGAAGGGGGAGTTGTTTGCCTGAGGCTGCCTCACGGTGTGATGTCGTTGAATCTTCACACCGTGTTTTATTACAAAGAACTGTTTTTGAGGGTCTAGGTTATCAAATTGCCAACTAACTTATGTTGGCTGGAACATCCCAGCATGACTTCCTGCTGTGGTGAGTCACTAGTAATATTGTACATGTTAGTTTGATTTTACCCCACAGTAGAGGTGTAAAAACTACCTTTGCTTGAAAATGTGCCTACTGTTCATTAGGAGGTGTGCAGGAATCATCTTGGTGCAAAGAGGAGTTTTAGGCTTCAAAAAGAGTAATTATTTCCTCATCGAAATGCAAAATTTATGAAGGAAGGATTAATTATCAGTTTATGCTAGTGGATTTCAAGATTAATTTTTTTACTTTACACACACACACACACACACACACACACATATATATATATATATATATATATATATATATATATATATATATATATATATATATATATATATAT